>NC_053023.1:24535320-24835320 GCF_003073215.2 Triticum urartu
AATTAAAGAGATGGCAGCTAGCTAGTACTACTTAATTACTTACCTAGGGTCGATACCATTTCAGATTTTGTTTCCATGGGCCTGGAGTGGCCCTGATGAACTTTGCCCAAGCCCTGCCCGCCGACAAAGAAAATGAATAAATGGGTTATTAAATAGTTGTTATCAGGAAATGACGAACTAATTAAATAGGCTGAGATATAGTTAATAATGATTGAAATTACCTGTTGACTATCCCCTTCACGATGGTGTAGTCACTTGCTTTCTTAAGTAGTGAGTCTAGTACTTCAACTGTTTCTTCATCAACTTTAATGATTAACAAGATCCAGTGAAATCTGCATGCACACACGTTTGCGTGTCTTAATTAAGCGGGCATATGTAAGCAAAAACATGTAGGTAGCTAGTAGGAAAAAACAGAATTTGTAGTACAAGACAGTGTGACTCACTCGAAGTTGTAAGGAAGTAGTATATCTTCATTGTATTTGAGGCGCTTGAAGAACTCTAGCATGCTTTCCTCTACACTTTTTTCGTAATATGGATCTAATTTCCATGTGTATTCATTAATGGTATTTGGGTCAACGAACCCAATGCCATAGCGTCCACCTTTTTTCATTTCATAAATCTTCATCCTACATAATACCACAGAAAAGAATATAGTGAGGATAATTACAGGTAATGATTGATCAAAATGATCACTACAGCTAGCTTGAGACTTAAATTACAGAAAGAAATCACTTACAGACAATAGCAACTAGCGATAGATTTGTCGAGTGCGTCTTGATTGTATAGTTGAAATAGTTCTGAATACTCAGCGGACACAGCTGTCTCATGGTAGTAATGATCCTTCTTGAAATTCACCATGAGGGACTCTCAATTGGAAATCTTGGTAATGTCCATGCACCATTGATGCAATTCATACATTCTCGTTGGGAGCTTCTTGACCTCGTCTGGCTCGACCAAAGGTTGCCCCCGGACATATTTCCATTTTATTTCCTCCTCTCTAGTCGGAGACATGGGCTCGATGTCGAGGAGTTGTCCAACAGTGATCATGAGCGTTTCAGCCTGCTCAATATGCTCCTTGGTTATTACCACATCTCCCAGCCCGGGAATGTTAACAGTTTGCCCACAATAATATTGAGCGCGCCTACTCTCATGTGTTTTTGGCACAACAAGCGGGGGGATTGATTGCGCCGCCTGTTCTCCCAGCTGGGAACGGTTTTACCGCTCCTTTTGCCAGCTGATTTGCTCGAGCTCAAGCTCGCCTATTTCTATACACGTGCTCGATTTAACTTCTTGATGTGGCGCTCATAGTCTGTGTCAACAGGCTTGGGAGCTGGTGCTCTAGCCATACGAATGAAGTGGTCAATCTTTTCCTCAGGCACTTTCTCCCTCGGTGCAAAATGGGCTTCCACCTCGGCCTTTGATATGGCTATGTTTTCCTCCTCAGACTTGTCGTAAGGCCTCTGCGGAAGAGGCACGAGGCTTGGACCATATTGAAATCGCTTGCCTCCGCTTGTACCTCCAGTACTACCTCGAATTGTACCGCTACGCACCATAGCCGAGGCGGCTCTCTTCCATGATTGCTGATGCGGCGAAGAAGGCTGACGTGGCTGAGTTGGAGGAGGAGTGGCTGAAGCTGTGCCGGACTTCGAGGAGGAGTGGCCTGAAGCTGTGCCGCACTTGGAGGAGGAGTGGCCTGACGCTTTGCCGGACTTGGAGGAGGAGGAGTTGTTGGGTTTCGTAGTAAGTTCAAAAATTTTCCTACGCACACGCAAGATCATGTGATGCATAGCAATGAGAGGGGAGAGTGTTGTCTACATACCCATGCAGACCGACTGCGGAAGCGTTGACACAACGTAGAGGAAGTAGTTGTATGTCTTCACGATCCAACCGATCAAGCACCGAAACTACGGCACCTCGGAGTTCGAGCACACGTTCAGCTCGATGACGATCCCCGGACTCCGATCCAGCAAAGTGTCGGGGAAGAGTTCCGTCAGCACGACGACGTGGTGATGATCTCTATGCACTACAGCAGCAGGGCTATGCCTAAACTCCGCTACAGTATTATCGAGGACTATGGTGGCAGGGGGCACCGCACACGGCTAAGGAATAGATCACGTGGATCAACTTGTGTGTTTCTGGGGTGCCTCTGCCTCAGTATATAAAGGAGCCAAGGGGGAGGGGGGCGCCGGCCAGGAGGAGGGCGCAGGAGGAGTCCTACTCCTTCCGGGAGTAGGACTCCCCCCCCCCCCAATCCTAGTTGGACTAGGATTCCCTGAGGGGGAAAGAGGGAGAGGGGGGCCGGCCACCTCTCCTAGTCCTAATAGGACTAGGGGATGGGGGAGGTGCGCAGCCACCTTGGGCTGCCCCTTTATCCTTTCCACTAAAGCCCATTAAGGCCCATATGGCTCCCGGGGGGTTCCGGTAACCTCCCGGTACTCCGGTAAAATCCTGATTTCACCCGGAACACTTCCGATATCCAAACATAGGCTTCCAATATATCAATCTCTACGTCTCGACCATTTCGAGACTCCTCGTCATGTCCGTGATCACAACCGGGACTCCAAACAACCTTCGGTACATCAAAATGCATAAACTCATAATATAACTGTCATCGTAACCTTAAGCGTGCGGACCCTACGGGTTCGAGAACAATGTAGACATGACCGAGACACGTCTCCGGTCAATAACCAATAGCGGGACCTGGATGCCCACATTAGCTCCTACATATTCTAGGAAGATCTTTATCGGTCAGACCGCATAACAACATATGTTGTTCCCTTTGTCATCGGTATGTTACTTGCCCGAGATTCGATCGTCGGTATCCAATACCTAGTTCAATCTCGTTACCGGCAAGTCTCTTTACTCGTTCCGTAATACATCATCCCGCAACTAACTCATTTAGTTGCAATGCTTGCAAGGCTTAAGTGATGTGCATTACCGAGAGGGCCCAGAGATACCTCTCCGACAATCGAAGTGACAAAACCTAATCTCGAAGTACGCCAACCCAACATGTACCTTTGGAGACACCTGTAGTACTCCTTTATAATCACCCTGACGTTTGGTAGTACCCAAAGTGTTCCTCCGGTAAACGTTGTTGCATAATCTCATAGTTATAGGAACATGTATAAGTCATGAAGAAAGCAATAGCAACATACTAAACGATCGGGTGCTAAGCTAATGGAATGGGTCATGTCAATCAGATCATTCAACTAATGATGTGACCTCATTAATCAAATAACAACTCTTTGTTCATGGTTAGGAAACATAACCATCTTTGATTAACGAGCTAGTCAAGTAGAGGCATACTAGTGACACTCTGTTTGTCTATGTATTCACACATGTATTATGTTTCCGGTTAATACAATTCTAGCATGAATACTAAACATTTATCATGATATAAGGAAATAAATAATAACTTTATTATTGCCTCTAGGGCATATTTCCTTCAGTCTCCCACTTGCACTAGAGTCAATAATCTAGATTACACTGTAATGATTCTAACACCCATGGAGCTCTGGTGCTGATCATGTTTTGCTCGTGGAAGAGGCTTAGTCAATGGGTCTGCAACATTCAGATCCGTATGTATCTTGCAAATCTCTATGTCTCCCACCTGGACTAGATCCCGGATGGAATTGAAGCGTCTCTTGATGTGCTTGGTCCTTTTGTGAAATCTGGATTCCTTTGCCAAGGCAATTGCACCAGTATTGTCACAAAAGATTTTCATTGGACCCGATGCACTAGGTATGACACCTAGATCGGATATGAACTCCTTCATACAGACTCCTTCGTTCGCTGCTTCCGAAGCAGCTATGTACTCCGCTTCACATGTAGATCCCGCTACGACGCTTTGTTTAGAACTGCACCAACTGACAGCTCCACCGTTTAATGTAAACACGTATCCGGTTTGCGATTTAGAATAGTCCGGATCAGTGTCAAAGCTTGCATCAACGTAACCTTTTACGGCGAGCTCTTTGTCACCTCCATATATGAGAAACATATCCTTAGTCCTTTTCAGGTATTTCAGGATGTTCTTGACCGCTGTCCAGTGATCCACTCCAGGATTACTTTGGTACCTCCCTGCTAAACTTATAGCAAGGCACACATCAGGTCTGGTACACAGCATTGCATACATGATAGAGCCTATGGCTGAAGCCTAGGGAACATCTTTCATTTTCTCTCTATCTTCTGCAGTGGTCGGGCATTGAGTCTGACTCAACTTCACACCTTGTAGCACAGGCAAGAACCCTTTCTTTGCTTGATGCATTTTGAACTTCTTCAAAATTTTGTCAAGGTATGTTGTTTGTGAAAGTCCAATTAAGCGTCTTGATCTATCTCTATAGATCTTAATGCCTAATATGTAAGCAGCTTCACCGAGGTCTTTCATTGAAAAACTCTTATTCAAGTATCCCTTTATGCTATCTAGAAATTCTATATCATTTCCAATCAGCAATATGTCATCCACATATAATATCAGAAATGCTACAGAGCTCCCACTCACTTTCTTGTAAATACAGGCTTCACCGAAAGTCTGTATAAAATCAAATGCTTTGATCACACTATCAAAACGTTTATTCCAACTCCGAGAGGCTTGCACCAGTCCATAAATGGATCGCTGGAGCTTGCATACTTTGTTAGCTCCCTTTGGATCGACAAAACCTTCCGGTTGCATCATATACAACTCTTCTTCCAGAAATCCATTCAGGAATGCAGTTTTGACATCCATCTGCCAAATTTCATAATCATAAAATGCGGCTATTGCTAACATGATTCGGACAGACTTAAGCATCGCTACGGGTGAGAAGCTCTCATCGTAGTCAACCCCTTGAACTTGTCGAAAACCTTTTGCGACAAGTCTAGCTTTGTAGACAGTAACATTACCATCAGCTTCAGTCTTCTTCTTGAAGATCCATTTATTCTCAATTGCTTGCCGATCATCGGGCAAGTCAACCAAAGTCCATACTTTGTTCTCATACATGGATCCCATCTCAGATTTCATGGCTTCAAGCCACTTTGCGGAATCTGGGCTCACCATCGCTTCTTCATAGTTTGTAGGTTCATCATGATCTAGTAGCATGACTTCCAGAACAGGATTACCATACCACTTTGGTGCGGATCTCGCTCTGGTCGATCTACGAGGTTCAGTAGTATCTTGACTTGAAGTTTCATGATCAACATCATTAGCTTCCTCACTAATTGGTATAGATGTCGCAGAAACAGTTTTCTGTGATGTACTATTTTCCAATAAGGGAGCAGGTACAGTTACCTCGTCAAGTTCTACTTTCCTCCCACTCACTTCTTTCGAGAGAAACTCCTTCTCTAGAAAGGATCCATTCTTAGCAACGAATGTCTTGCCTTCGGATCTGTGATAGAAGGTGTACCCAACAGTCTCCTTTGGGTATCCTATGAAGACACATTTCTCCGATTTGGGTTCGAGCTTATCAGGTTGAAGCTTTTTCACATAAGCATCGCAGCCCCAAACTTTAAGAAACGACAACTTTGGTTTCTTGCCAAACCATAGTTCATAAGGCGTCGTCTCAACGGATTTAGATGGTGCCCTATTTAACGTGAATGCGGTCGTCTCTAAAGCATAACCCCAAAACGATAGCGGTAAATCAGTAAGAGACATCATAGATCGCACCATATCTAGTAAAGTACGATTACGACGTTCGGACACACCATTACGCTGTGGTGTTCCGGGTGGCGTGAGTTGCGAAACTATTCCACAATTTTTCAAATGTACACCAAACTCGTAACTCAAATATTCTCCTCCACGATCAGATCGTAGAAACTTTATTTTCTTGTTACGATGATTTTCAACTTCACTCTGAAACTCTTTGAACTTTTCAAATGTTTCATACTTATGTTTCATTAAGTAGATATACCCATATCTGCTTAAGTCATCTGTGAAGGTGAGAAAATAACGATATTCGCCACGAGCCTCAATATTCATCGGACCACATACATCGGTATGTATGATTTCCAACAAATCTGTTGCTGTCTCCATAGTACCGGAGAACGGTGTTTTAGTCATCTTGCCCATGAGGCACGGTTCGCAAGTACCAAGTGATTCATAATCAAGTGGTCCAAAAGTCCATCAGTATGGAGTTTCTTCATGCGCTTTACACCGATATGACCTAAACGACAGTGCCACAAATAAGTTGCACTTTCATTATCAACTCTGCATCTTTTGGCTTCAACATTATGAATATGCGTATCACTACTATCGAGATTCATCAAAAATAGACCACTCTTCAAAGGTGCATGACCATAAAAGATATTACTCATATAAATAGAACAACCATTATTCTCTGATTTAAATGAATAACCGTCTCGCATTAAACAAGATCCAGATATAATGTTCATGCTCAACGCTGGCACCAAATAACAATTATTTAGGTCTAATATTAATCCCGAAGGTAGATGTAGAGGTAGCGTGCCGACCGCGATCACATCGACTTTGGAACCGTTTCCCACGCGCATCGTCACCTCGTCCTTTGCCAGTGCCCGCTTATTCCATAGTCCCTGTTTTGAGTTGCAAATATTAGCAACAGAACCAGTATCAAATACCCAGGTGCTACTGCGAGCTCTAGTAAGGTACACATCAATAACATGTATATCACATATACCTTTGTTCACCTTGCCATCCTTCTTATCCGCCAAATACTTGGGGCAGTTCCGCTTCCAGTGACCAGTCTGCTTGCAGTAGAAGCACTCAGTTTCAAGCTTAGGTCCAGACTTGGGTTTCTTCTCCTGAGCAGCAACTTTGTTTGCCATTCTTCTTGAAGTTCCCCTTCTTCTTCCCTTTGCCCTTTTTCTTGAAACTAGTGGTCTTGTTAACCATCAACACTTGATGCTCCTTTTTGATTTCTACCTCCGCAGCTTTCAGCATCGCGAAGAGCTCGGGAATGGTCTTGTTCATCCCTTGCATATTATAGTTCATCACGAAGCTCTTGTAGCTTGGTGGCAGTGATTGGAGAATTCTGTCAATGACGCAATCATCTAGAAGATTAACTCCCATCTGAATCAAGTGATTATTATACCCAGACATTTTGAGTATATGCTCACTGACAGAACTGTTCTCCTCCATCTTGCAGCTATAGAACTTATTGGAGACTTCATATCTCTCAATCCGGGCATTTGCTTGAAATATTAACTTCAACTCCTGGAACATCTCATATGCTCCATGACGTTCAAAACGTCGTTGAAGTCCCGATTCTAAGCCGTAAAGCATGGCACACTGAACTATCGAGTAGTCATCAGCTTTGCTCTGCCAGACGTTCATAACATCTGGTGTTGCTCTAGCAGCAGGCCTGGCACCCAGCGGTGCTTCCAGGACGTAATTCTTTTGAGCAGCAATGAGGATAATCCTCAAGTTACGAACCCAGTCCATGTAATTGCTACCATCATCTTTCAACTTTGCTTTCTCAAGGAACGCATTAAAATTCAACGCAACAACAGCACGAGCCATCTATCTACAATCAACATAAACAAGCAAGATACTATCAGGTACTAAGTTCATGATAAGTTTAAGTTCAATTAAACAAATTACTTAAGAACTCCCACTTAGATAGACATCCCTCTAATCTTCTAAGTGATTATGTGATCCAAATCAACTAAACCATAACCGATCATCACGTGAGATGGAGTAGTTTTCAATGGTGAACATCGTTATGTTGATCATATCTACTATATGATTCATGCTCGACCTTTTGGTCTCCGTGTTCCGAGGCCATATCTGCATATGCTAGGCTCGTCAAGTTTAACCTGAGTATTCTGCGTGTGCAAAACTGGCTTGCACCCGTTGTAGATGGACGTAGAGCTTATCACACCCGATCATCACGTGGTGTCTGGGCACGACGAACTTTGGCAACGGTGCATACTCAGGGAGAACACTTCTTGATAATTTAGTGAGAGATCATCTTATAATGCTACCGTCAATCAAAGCAAGATAAGATGCATAAAAAGATAAACATCACATGCAATCAATATAAGTGATATGATATGGCCATCATCATCTTGTGCTTGTGATCTCCATCTCCGAAGCACCGTCATGATCACCATCGTCACCAGCGCGACACCTTGATCTCCATCGTAGCATCGTTGTCGTCTCGCCAATCTTATGCTTCCACGACTATCACTACCGTTTAGTAATAAAGTAAAGCATTACATCGCGATTGCATTGCATACAATAAAGCGACAACCATATGGCTCTTGCCAGTTGCCGATAACTCGGTTACAAAACATGATCATCTCATACAATAAAATTCAGCATCATGCCTTGACCATATCACATCACAACATGCCCTGCAAAAACAAGTTAGACGTCCTCTACTTTGTTGTTGCAAGTTTTACGTGGCTGCTACGGGCTTAAGCAAGAACCAATCTCACCTACGCATCAAAACCACAACGATAGTTTGTCAAATAGACTCCGTTTTAACATTCGCAAGGACCAGGCGTAGCCACACTTGGTTCAACTAAAGTTGGAGAGACAGTCGCCCGCAAGCCACCTGTGTGCTAAGCACGTCGGGGGGACCGGTCTCGCGTAAGCGTACGCATAAGGTTGGTCCGAGTCGTCTCGTCCAACAATACCGCCGAACCAAAGTATGACATGCTGTTAGGCAGTATGACTTATATCACCCACAACTCACTTGTGTTCTACTCGTGCATATAACATCAACATAAATAACCTAGGCTCGGATGCCACTGTTGGGTTTCATAGTTATTTCAAAAAATTTCCTACGCACACGCAAGATCATGTGATGCATAGCAACGAGAGGGGAGAGTGTTGTCTACGTACCCACGCAGACCGACTGCGGAAGCGTTGACGCAACGTAGAGGAAGTAGTTGTACGTCTTCACGATCCAACCGATCAAGCACCGAAACTACGGCACCTCCGAGTTCGAGCACACGTTCAGCTCGATGACGATCCCCGGACTCCGATCCAGCAAAGTGTCGGGGAAGAGTTCCGTCAGCACGACGGCGTGGTGACGATCTCTATGCACTACAGCAGCAGGGCTACGCCTAAACTCCGCTACAGTATTATCGAGGACTATGGTGGCAGGGGGCACCGCACTTGGCTAAGGAATAGATCACGTGCATCAACTTGTGTGTTTCTGGGGTGCCTCTGCCTCAGTATATAAAGGAGCCAAGGGGGAGGGGGCCGCCGGCCAGGAAGAGGGCGCAGGAGGAGTCCTACTCCTTCCGGGAGTAGGACTCCCCCCCAATCCTAGTTGGACTAGGATTCCCCGAGGGGGAAAGAGGGAGAGGGGGGCCGGCCACCTCTCCTAGTCCTAATAGGACTAGGGGATGGGGGAGGTGCGCAGCCACCTTGGGCTGCCCCTTTCTCCTTTCCACTAAAGCCCATTAAGGCCCATATGGCTCCCGGGGGGTTCCGATAACCTCCCGGTACTCCGGTAAAATCCCGATTTCACCCGAAACACTTCCGATATCCAAACATAGGCTTCCAATATATCAATCTTTACGTCTCGACCATTTCGAGACTCCTCGTCATGTCCGTGATCACATCCGGGACTCCGAACAACCTTCGGTACATCAAAATGCATAAACTCATAATATAACTGTCATCGTAACCTTAAGCGTGCGGACCCTACGGGTTCGAGAACAATGTAGACATGACCGAGACACGTCTCCGGTCAATAACCAATAGCGGGACCTTAATGCCCATATTGGCTCCTACATATTCTACGAAGATCTTTATCGGTCAGACCGCATAACAGCATACGTTGTTCCCTTTGTCATCGGTATGTTACTTGCCCGAGATTCGATCGTCGGTATCCAATACCTAGTTCAATCTCGTTACCGGCAAGTCACTTTACTCATTCCGTAATACATCATCCCGCAACTAACTCATTTAGTTGCAATGCTTGCAAGGCTTAAGTGATGTGCATTACCGAGAGGGCCCAGAGATACCTCTCCGACAATCGGAGTGACAAAACCTAATCTCGAAATACGCCAACCCAACATGTACCTTTGGAGACACCTGTAGTACTCCTTTATAATCACCCTGACGTTTGGTAGTACCCAAAGTGTTCCTCCGGTAAACGGGAGTTGCATAATCTCATAGTTATAGGAACATGTATAAGTCATGAAGAAAGCAATAGCAACATACTAAACGATCGGGTGCTAAGCTAATGGAATGGGTCATGTCAATCAGATCATTCGACTAATGATGTGACCTCGTTAATCAAATAATAACTCTTTGTTCATGGTTAGGAAACATAACCATCTTTGATTAACGATATAGTCAAGTAGAGGCATACTAGTGACACTCTGTTTGTCTATGTATTCACACATGTATTATGTTTCCGGTTAATACAATTCTAGCATGAATACTAAACATTTATCATGATATAAGGAAATAAATAATAACTTTATTATTGCCTCTAGGGCATATTTCCTTCAGGAGTGGCCTGAAGCTGTGCCAGACTTGGAGGAGGTGTGTCCTGACGCGTTGGTGGACTTGGAGGTGCGGGAGTCTGCTGACTCGGTGGCGGACTTCGACGAGGAGTCGGATGACGCGGTGTCGGTGGCCTTCGAAAGATGATGCAATCCTTTCTCCATAGGATGATACGATGGTTGTCCTCTCCCAGTGTGTGCTCATCGTCACCTCTAGGAATGTCAAGCTCTAGCCCCGAATATTGGTCCACCACCTCATCAACCAAGACACGAGCATAGCCCGCTGGAATCGGGTTGCAATGGAAGGTTGCCTCGGGGGGATTTGTAAAAGCAAGGGCTTCCGCCACCTTCATGGATATGTACCTTAATACTGAGCAGGCATTCAAAGAAGATTTACTTCTCTTCTTTGGTAAGAGCATAGCTTGCATGACCCTGATGTATGCCGTCTTTTCCGTGCATGCGTTCCTGGTCCTCCCGTGCCTCAGGTGTATCTTTTGTCTTCCCATACACGCCCAAGAAGCCAAGCAGGGTCACACAAAGATTCTTCGTCACGTGCATCACGTCGATTGCGGAGCAGACCTCTAGGTCTTTCCAATAGGGCAGGTCCCAAAATATAGATTTCTTCTTCCACATGGGTGCGCGTCCATCAGCGTCATTCGGAACAGGTTGTCCACCAGGACCCTTTCCAAAGACCACCTTCAAATCCTTGACCATATCATGTACATCAGCACCAGTACGGTGGCGAGGCTTCGTCCGGTGATCCGCCTCACCTTTGAAATTCTTGCCTTTCTTTCTTACGGGATGCCTGCTCGGAAGAATTCGACGATGTCCCAGGTACACATTCTTCTTACAATTAGCCAAATATATACTGTCTGTATCGTCCAAACAGTGCGTGCATGCGCGGTATCCCTTGTTTGTCTGTCCTGAAAGGTTACTGAGAGCAGGCCAATCATTGATGGTCACGAACAGCAACGCCTTTAGGTCAAATTCTTCCCCCAAGTGCTCATCCCACGCACGTACACCTGTTCCATTCCACAGTTGTAAGAGTTCTTCAACTAATGGCCTTAGGTACACATCAATGTCGTTGCCGGGTTGCTTAGGGCCTTGGATGAGCACTGGCATCATAATGAACTTCCGCTTCATGCACAACAAAGGAGGAAGGTTATACAAACATAGAGTCGCATGCCAGGTGCTATGGTTGCTGCTCTGCTCCCCAAAAGGATTAAGGTCGTCTGCGCTTAGACCAAACCATACGTTCCTTGCGTCATCTGCAAACTCCTTCCCGTACTTTCTTTCGATTTTTCTCCACTGCGACCCGTCAGTGGGTACTCTCAACTTTCCGTCTTTCTTACGGTCTTCTCTGTGCCATCGCATCGCCTTGGCATGCTATTTGTTTTGGAACAAACGTTTCAACCGTGGTATTATAGGAGCATACCACATCACCTTGGCAGGAATCTTCTTCCTTGGGTGCTCGCCCTCGACATCACCAGGGTCATCGCGGCTGATCTTATAGCGCAAATCACCGCATACTGGGCAAGCGTTCAAATCCTCGTACTCACCACGGTAGAGGATGCAATCATTAGGGCATGCATGTATCTTCTGCACCTCTAACCCTAGAGGGCAGACATCCTTCTTTGCTTCGTACGTACTCTCGGGCAATTCGTTGTCCTTTGGAAGCATATTCTTTACCATTACCAGCAACTTTCCAAATCCCTTGTCAGATACACCATTCTCTGCCTTCCATTGTAGCAATTCCAGTGTGGTGCCCAGCTTTTTCTTGTCACCTACGCAATTCGGGTACAACAATTTTTTGTGATCCTCTAACATGCGCTGCAACTTCTTCTTCTCCAAATCACTTGCGCAGTTTCTCTTTGCATCGGCAATGGCCCAACCTAGATCATCAACGGGCTCATCTGATGCCTCTTCTTCAGCTTCTTCCCGCATTGCGGGCTCAGCTTCTTCCCGCATTACCGGCTCAGCTTCTTCCCTCATTGTTGTATCATTGTATTCAGGGAACCCATGGCCAGGATAGCTGTCGTCGTCCTCTTCTTCTTCATTGTCTTCCATCATAACCCCTCTTTCTCCATGCTTGGTCCAAACATTATAGTGGGGCATGAAACCGGACTCAAACAGGTGGACGTGAATGGTTCTTGACGTAGAGTAATTGTGACCATTCTTACAGCCAACACATGGACAAGGCATAAAACCATCCGCCCGCTTGTTTACCTCAGCCGCAAGAAGAAAAGTACGCACGCCATTAATGAACTCGGGAGAGAATCGGTCATCGTACATCCATTGCCGGCTCATCTTCAATACACAGCACCGAAAACACCAAAATAATACAATACATAAAGTTCATACATAAAGATCATACAACACTTAAATGCAACAAACAAATAACTCTGTAGCTAAAGAATTTAAATGCAACAACAAATGCGATCAAGATCACAACTAAGGTAACAATTGATCCAACAGCATAATGATACCAAGCCTCACTATGAATGGCATATTTTCTAATCTTTCTAATCTTCAAGCGCATTTTCTCCATCTTAATCTTGTGATCATCGATGACATCGGCAACATGCAACTCCAATTCCATCTTCTTCCCCTCAATTATTTTCAATTTTTCCTTCAAATCCTCGTTTTCTCTTTCAACTAAATTTAACCTCTCGACAATAGGGTCGGTTGGAATTTCCGGTTCAACTACCTCCTACATACAAATATCTATGTCAACTTGATGGGCATAATTTGTCATAAACATGAAATGCAATGAATAGTTTTAAAAGAGAATATACCACATCCGAATCATAACCCGGACGAGGGCCGAGAGGGACGGATATCAAAACCATGGCACTATGTATAACAAACAACGTATGGGTAAGATAATTATACGAGTAACTATATATCCAAATCACAGAAACATCAATTTTTTATATAAAACTTCATGAACAAGAGGCTCACCATAAGGTGGTGCCGGCGACGGGACGTTGCGAGCGATCGACGGTGGTTATGATGGAGATTTAGAAGGTACTAAGTAAACCACACATACATATGCAAAGTAAGTGTTATTTTTGACCTCAAATTGCATATAAATCAAATACTAGCACATATATATAATTCCTCCCAAATTACTAAACTCAAAAATCAATCACTATATAAAGCATTGCACGAGCTAATCTAGCAATGAGAGATGAAAGGACAAAGTTGCTAACCTTTGTGATCATTTGAATGGATGGGGGCCTTCAAATATTGACAAATTTTGGGCAAAATGTGTGATGAGCTTGAGAGGAAGAGGGAAAAGAACAGAGAGGAGAGGGGAAAGGGGAAGAACAGAGCGAGCTCGGGTGGACGAAGGGTCTATGTAGGACGACCATTAGTACCGGTTCGTGATACGACCCGATACTAAAGGTGTTGGAGGGGCCCCGGACTGACAACATCCTGCCACCACTCACTTTAGTACCGGTTCGTGACACGAACCAGTGCTAAAGGTTCGCCACGAACCGGTACTAATGAAAGCGACCGGCTAGCCGTTGGAACCGACACTAATGCACACATTAGTGCCGGCTCAAATTCAAACCGACACTAATGTGCTTCACATTTGACCCTTTTTCTACTAGTGACAGTGCTTCTTCAGAGTTTTCAATAATCTCTCTTCTTCATGTTCTGAAAGATTAGCACTAATAATAACAGGATATATCTTTTTCTCATCAAGATAAGCATATTTAAGAGTATCAGGCAATGGTTTAAGCTGAAACACGGGATCACCCTTGGGTGGAGGAGGATCCCCTAGGATTTCAACAGGTAAATTATTTTTCAGAATAGGTTCCTGTTTAAAGAATACTTCATCTAATTCCCTTCTTTCATTCATAAACATGTCATTTTCATGGTCTAGCAAATATTGTTCTAAAGGATCACTAGGAGGTACGGCAATAGAAGCAAGACCAATAATTTCATCCTTACTAGGTAATTCTTCTTCATGGTGTTGTCTACTGAATTTAGAAAAATTAAATTCATGAGTCATGTCATCTAAACCGATAGTAATAACATCTCTTTTGCAATCCATGGTAGCATTAACAGTATTTAAGAAGGGCCTACCAAATATAATGGGACAAAAGCTATCTTGTGGGGAACCAAGAACAAGAAAATCAGCAGGATATTTAGTTTTCCCACACAAGACTTCAACATGTCTAACAATTCCCATTGGTGAAATAGTATCTCTATTGGCAAGTTTAATAGTGACATCAATATCTTCTATCTCAGCAGGTGCAATATCATGCATAACTTCTTTGTATAAGGAATAAGGTATTGCACTAGCACTAGCACCCATATCACATAAGCCATGATAACAATGATCTCCTATTTTAACAGAAATAACAGGCATGCCTACCACAGGTCTAGGTTTATCTTTATCACAGGGTTTACCAATTCTAGCAGTTTCATCACATAAATAAATAACATGCCCATCAATATTATCAGACAAGAGATCTTTAACAATAACAATATTAGGTTCAACTTTAACTTGCTCAGGAGGTGTATATGTTTTAATATTGCTTTTATGAAGCACAGTTGAAGCTTTAGCATGATCCTTCATCCAAACAGGGAAAGGTGGTTTCTCAACATAAGAAGTAGGAACAATAGGATCATTATAAGTGATAGTCTTTTCTTCAACTTTAATAGGTGCAGCTACTTTTGCTTCTATGGGAGGATGATATTTAAACCACTTCTCCTTGGGGAGATCAACATAGGCAGCAAAAGATTCACACAAAGAAACTACTATCTCAGAGTTAAGTCCATATTTAGTGCTAAATTTACGAAAAATATCGGTATCCATAAAAGATTTAACACAATCAAAACTAGGTGTCATACCTGACTCCTTACCATTGTCGAGGTCCCAATCTTTAGACTTGCGTTTAATTCTTTCCAATAAATCCCATTTGAATTCAATAGTCTTCATCATAAAAGAGCCAGCACAAGAAATATCAAGCATGGTGCGATTGTTACCAGAAAGCCGAGCATAAATTTTTTGAATAATCATTTCTCTTGAGAGCTCATGATTGGGGCATGAATATAACATTGATTTAAGCCTCCCCCAAGCTTGAGCGGTGCTTTCTCCTTTGCGAGGCCAAAAATTATATATATAATTGCGATCACGATGAACAAGGTGCATAGGGTAAAACTTCTGATGAAATTCCAATTTCAATCGTTTGTAATTCCAAGACCTCATATCATCACATAGCCTATACCATGTCGATGCATCTCCCCTCAAAGATAAAGGGAAGACCTTCTTCTTAACAACATCTCCGGGTACACCTGCAAGCTTAAATAATCCACAAACTTCATCCACATATATCAGATATTCATCAGGATGTTTTGTTCCATCTCCTAGAAAAGGATTAGCTAGCAGTTTTTCTATCATACCCAAAGGAACTTCAAAGCAAGCATTTTCATTTTCATTTTCAGTAGGTTCAGTAGGTTGAGGAGCAACTCTTTGCTCTACTGGTCGGGGTGAAGATACCCCGAACAAGCCCCTCAGAGGATTACTTTCCATGGTGACAAGTGACAGTAAATTTCAGCACACAATATAAATTTTTCCTTACCAAATTCCACCTACCAAAGGCGCTTCACTCCCCGGCAACAGCGCCAGAAAAGAGTCTTGATGACCCACAAGTATAGGGGATCTATCCTAGTCCTTTCAATAAGTAAGAGTGTCGAACCCAACGAGGAGCAGAAGGAAATGATAAGCGGTTTCCAGCAAGGTATTCTCTGCAAGTACTGAAATAAGTGGTAACACATAGTTTTGTGATAAGATAATTTGTAACGAGCAACAAGTAACAAAAGTAAATAAGGTGCATCAAGGTGGCCCAATCCTTTTTGTAGCAAAGGACAAGCCTGGACAAACTCTTATATGATGTAAAGCGCTCCCGAGGACACATGGGAATATGAGGTAATAGCACTGCAGGTCCCTGAACTTGCATGTCAGATGATGGTTTGGTCCTTGAAGTTGAAAAAGCTGATTATTTCATCCCTCAACTTGTCATGGATGTGCAAGTTTAGTCCACAGCCAATCCGAACGCGCCAAGTGGAGCCAGGTGGACTGGGCTGGTCAGCGCTGCGAGTTTTTCAGTTAGCCCCCTCCCTGTGTGACGAATCAACCTGCACTTCAACACATTGTGGCACATGTTTTGGAATATTCTTTGGAATATTCTATCCTGTCGGCAGCTCCCCCCTTCGTTCACCTCTCTGCTCCCTCGCTTCCTTCCTCTACTCCAGCTCGTCGCCGTCGCCGTCGTCCAGCCCGCTGCCGACACCAACTCACCGCCATGGTATCTTGGAGTGAAGGATCCAGCTCTTCTTCCGATGGCTACTCTGTGACAAGTGAGGTTAGTTCGTCACTATCCTCTGGCAGCTATAGGGTTAGGGCAAGAATTAGGGATTTTGTTGACTGGAATGTGTTGTAGGCTCCTGCTCCTGCCGTCATTTTCTGCTCTGAGTGGAGAGGCATTGCTTCAGATCTTGTAGCTAGATGTGAACACCAAGATGTCTGTGAGAAGTTTGTGTCCTTTGAATCAGTTGATAGTGGAAGGAGGTATCTTGCTTGTGCACAAAAGGTTAGTAGATCTATTGTTAAATACACACTTGGAATGTTTCATCTTACTGTGATCTGTATAAGAGTGTGGCACAGCATCATGTTTGTGAAGTTAACTTAATTTTTCAGTTAACAGCATCTTATTTTTGATTTTTTACTGAATTTGAAATGAGCTAACTGAACTTAAATGAACTTAACCCTAACTGAACTTAATTGAACTTAACCCTAACTGAACTAACTGAACTTAAATGAATTTAACTGAACCCAAGCTTTTTCATTAATATAAAGTTGTTTTCTATCTTATTAGGTAGGATAAATGCAACTTTGTGGAGTGGATTGACCCTGAATGGCCTACCACTCTGAAGATGAGTTTAGGCAGGGTTTAGGGCATGTATGAAGATGAGAACAAGCTAAGGCTTAGGGAAAATGTAGTTAATGCTGAAGAAAATTTTAGTGCTGTGAAAGAGAAAGAAAAGATGGAAAAAGATCTGAGGTTTTTTAAAGTTGATTTTGCTAAGATGGTGGCTGACAAGGAGCAGGCAATTACAGAATTGGGCAATGCAAGACTTGCTCTTTCTGACCTAAAGCAAGAGCTTGAGAAGACGAAGCTATCTGATAAATCTACCACTAGCATTCATCAGTTTGTGAGGGCTAAGGCAGAGAAAGAGAAGGATGAGATGCAGCAACAGATGGACAAAATGAAGGAAGAGATGGAGAAACTGAAGGAAGAGGTGGAGAAAATGAAGGAACAGATGGACAAAGTGGTGTCACAGAGGGATGAGCTGAAGAAGGAGAAGAAGAAACTAGAGTACATGATTGGTGATCTATTCAGGCACAAGGAGGAGACCAACAGCAAGATAAGCAGGGTGAAGGAGATCTTAGATGAATTTGAGTAATTCATTCAAGAAGATCTATTAATTAGTTGTATTGAATTTGTTGGTTTAATGCCAGTATTATGTAATGCACTGAATTTGTATGAATGCTTTTAGTTAATTAAATCTGTATGACTGCTTTTATTGTTACTAGTTATCTGAATGTCTCCAGATAAGTGCAATTTTTACAGTGTAAATTAACTTAGTTTGTAGTTAACTAAAGTTCAGTTATCTGAAGATTCAGTTAACTGGATTTAAATGATATATCTTCAGTTAAACACAAATTGAGTTATCTGAAGATTCAGTTAACTGGATGTAAATGATATATCTTCACTTAAACACAAATTGAGTTATCTGAAGATTCAGTTAACTGGATTTAAATGAGCAATCTTCAGTTAACTACAAATTCAGTTATCTGAAGAATTTAGTTAATTGAATTTTAATGAGAAATCTTTAGTTAACTACAAATTGAGTTATCTGAAGATCACAACTTAACTGAATTTTAATGAGAAATCTTTAGTTAACTACAATTTATCTGAAGATCACAACTTAACTGAATTTTAATGAGAAATCTTTAGTTACCTACAAATTCAGTTATCTGAAGATCACAACTTAACTGAATTTTAATGAGAAATCTTTAGTTTACTACAAATTCAGCTATCTGAAGATCACAACTTAACTGAATTTTAATGAGAAATCTTTAGTTAACTACAAATTCAGTTATCTGAAGATCACAACTTAACTGAATTTTAATGAGAAATCTTTAGTTAACTACAGTTATCTATATCTTCAGTTAACTGAATTTAAATCAGATATGTTCAGTTAGAATTGCAAAACAACAGCAGCAGCAACATTGCAAAGCAACAGCAGCAGTAGCATTGCAAAGCAGCAGCAAAATGCCCTACATAACTGTTGCATTCTTTCTAACAGTAGCATTGCAAAGTTGTAGCTACAGACCACATTATAACAGAGCATTTGTAAACAGCAGCATCACCAGCAAATCAAAGCATGATAACAAGATAGGCATAGCAAAGCAGATTAACTATATAGATAGCATGCAGATGTCCTAAACATTGCAGGATAGTTCAGACAATATAGCAGAAGTGCAACATTACAATTAACTTATGTGCTCTGCATATATAGAGCACACCTAACATAACCTAACCAAAATATCACTAACTTATATGCTGAATTTTCTTGCTAGTCGGCATACCTAACTACCGCATCATCTTCTTGTCCATCATCTTCAGTTCTTCAGGTGCTTCAGGCGCTCCGAGCGGCGCACCTCCCTTGCAAATGGCATTTTCTTCGTCTTCTCCGGCTTCTCTTTCTCCTCTTCTGCCTCATCCATCACCTCCTGCTTGACGATGTCAGGCACATCTGGGAGCACCTCCACGTCAATTGGGAGGTCTTTGTCGC
Organism: Triticum urartu; assembly: GCF_003073215.2. Classification (NCBI taxonomy): domain Eukaryota; kingdom Viridiplantae; phylum Streptophyta; class Magnoliopsida; order Poales; family Poaceae; genus Triticum; species Triticum urartu. Next base: position 24,554,614 of record NC_053023.1, read on the forward strand.
CCTCATTGGCGTTGTGGACTGGCGCCATCATCTGGATCTCGTCCTCTTCCTCGTCGTCCGACAGGACAACGACGGACACCTCCTCATCGCCAGACGAGGCATACGACGCAGAGGAGTCAGAATCCCCTCTGTAGCCTGAGTCGTTGTCGGAGTCCACCTTGCAGTACCCCGAGTCGGACGACAGAGAGACGTTGTCGGCGACGTGCACGAGGGGAACCGGCGCAGGCAGGGCCAGAACCACATCGTGGAGGCGCTGCATCCTCGACCACACGCGCGTCTGATCCGGCTGCGGCTGCTGCGTGGTGGCGGACCTGTACATCCACCAATGCCAGCGCTGCCTCGGATCGTCCGAGCACGTCTCCGCCATTGCGAAGCGGAAGATGTTGGCCGGAGGCGTACCTGGGCTGTCCACGAGAGCGCGCCTCTTCTCGTCGTCGGTCATCTGGTCGATGAGGCCCCGCACGTGGTTCCTAAGCATGTTGATGCTGGGGAACCACTGGCCTATCTCCTGGAGCTCCGCGCGCATGACCTGGTCATCTCCTGCCAGCTCGTCGACCATCCTCTGCCATGCAGGGTGGCTGTCCATGGCGTCTACGGCGGCGTCGAGATGGCCGGCGAGGGTTTTCTTCTCAGGTGGAGTGGGAGGTGGGGAGCGTAGAGCCCGAGGCATTGTGAAACAGTAGTGGTGAGTGGGGGCGGTGGGTGGTGGGTGGTGGCCTCTTAATAGGAATGGAAGAGCGAACGGCACCGCTCTGACCAGCATGTACAGTTTATCTCAGTATAATAAACGTGGCAATTAGTATCTAGCAGATCACTAGTACTAGCGCACTGGCATAGAGCTTAGCCTATCACACAAAGGGTCCTGGGCTCGATCCCTAGGACAAACACTTTTTGGGAAAATTATTTTTAGTTCACAACAGCAGTATTCACTCCAAAACATATCATGATTTTGTTAACCCAGCACCTCTTTTTGAAGATATTTTTTAAACCTTTTTCCAGATAAAAACAACAATGTTCATTTCAGTTCAAAGCAGCAATGTTCATTTCAGTTAGCACAACAAAAATGAGGAAAATTCAGTTCACTAAGTTAACTAAGTTAACTGCATCTTCAGTTCACTAAGTTAACTAAGTTAACCTGCATCTTCAGTTCACTAAGTTAACTGCATCTTCAGAATCACTAACACTGCATCCATGTAAATTCCAACTTAAACTACATCACTGAAATGCATCATAAATTTAGTTACAAAAAGGTCAATGAATGCCATTGTGAGCCACTGTTTGCCATCAAAAATTAGGCAATATGAGCCACTGTTTGCCTATCAGAAAAGGCTTGTCCATAATATAAAATTATTGTAGGCCTTCACAAAAAAGAATGGCAGACAATAACTGTCACCAAATCACTGATGTGGTGCCATGAAATCATCAGCAGGTGCATTGAGATCAGGAATTGTCCTCTGATCTCCAAACAGCAGCCATCTCCATCCTGCATATGGAACATTTGCTGCTCCTCCTCTCCCTGCAAATGGCATTGCTCCTCCTCTCCCTACAAATGCCATTGCTCCTCCTCTCCCTACAAATGGCATTGATCCTCCTGTCCAAGCATATGGATTTGCATTTGATGCTCCTCCCCTCCAAGCATATGCATTTGCATTTGCTGCTTCTCCTCTCCCTGCAGATGGAACTTCTCCCCTCCCTGTATTTGCATTTGCTGCTATTCCTCTACCTGCATTTGCATTTGCTCCTCTTCCTCTGCTTGCAACTGAATTTCCTCCTCTTCTCTGCTTGCAACTAAATTTCCTCCTCTTCCTCTGCCCGCAACTGAATTTGACCCTCTTCCTCTTTCTATAGTTGCTCCTCTCCCTGCATCTGGATTTCTTTGTCTTTTTCTTCCTCTCCCTCTACCAGATCCTTCTCCTCTGTCAGCTACTGTGGTTGCCCTTGTATGTCTACCTATGTTCATTTCTGAAGTAACCCTTGGCTGAGGTATTGCAGCACCAGCAGCAGCAACAAATGCAGATTGCTCAGGCAGTGGCCCATGAACCCTCTGAGGATCTCTTCTTGCAAGCTCTCTCTGAGTCATGTTGTAGACCATACTGAATGGTGTGTCAATTGGATCCAATAAAGGATCTGGCTGGTTAGGGAAGATATTCTGCACAAATTCAGATAAGTATAACAAATTCAGTAAAATGCAGTAAAATGCAGTGACATGCAGTAAAATGTAGTAAAATGCATGCACCTGAAGAAATGTTGGGTCATCATAGTTCTCATCAACAACCTCTACCCCTTCTTCAATGAGAGCCTCCTGCCATCTATAATGCCCATTTCTGTTGTGATCAGCTCTCCCACAAATAGAGCAGTGCATTGTAACACCTTTTTTGTTCAAAACCCTAACACCATTCTTGATCTTCTCCTCTGGTGTCTTCTTCCTGTTTTTCTTGGGTCTACCCAACTGTTTGGTGAACACTGGTGGATACACCTTATAGCCATTCTGTTTCTCCCACTCCTTAGGGTCTGCAAGAGGGACAAGAGTGTATCCATAAGCTTTGAGATATGTCTGAACAGTATAGCAGTCATGAACCAGTGTCTCTGGGTCAATTCTCTCCTCCCTGCAACATGCTATGCAATGGCCACATGGTACTCCAGATAACTGCCATCTCCTGCAATCACAAGTGTGCAAGCAGAGGTCCATAGTGTAGCTATTGTTACCAGACTAAACTCTGAAGATTTGCTGGCCAGCTTCTGTTACATGGCAGTTAGCAGCAAACTCTGTGTTCTTATCTAACTTCTTCTTGATCTTGGGACATATTCTCTGGCCTGTCCACTTTTCAATAGCTTCTCTTTGTTTGCTAACAATCATGTTCATCATCTTATAGAAAATGTACTCAAGCATGCTGAGCACTGCCATCTCTCTGCCCTCAAGAATGTAGCTGCATACAGATAGGAAGAGAACAAGTTAGTATGATATGATAATTAGCATTACAGATGGGATATATGTTAAAATCAAAACAACTTAGGAAATTGACCACCAAACTACCTGTTAAAAACCTTAGAGTTATTGTTGAGCAGTATGTCACATTTGGGGAATTCACTGAAGAATGTTTTGCACCAAGTTTTCAACCCTAGTCTTTCAGTCCAGTGGAAAGCAGCTGAACTGCGGTCATCCATTTTCTGACAGTTTTCTCTCCACTTCACTTTGTTTGGAGATCTTGCAATTGCCCACAAGTCTTGCTTCAGTACCTCTCCTTTGTGCTTCTCATTAGAATTCTGGTAATATGCCTGAAACAAAACCTGTGTTCTGAATCTGGCCAAACTTTGTGCACTGCATTTATTAAACATTTCTGTTTGTCACTCATGATTGTGAAAGGAGCAGTGTTAGTAATGTTGAGATCATCTCTGAGAGTGGTCGGAAACCACTCCCATGAACCTCTGCATTCAACTTCCACCCATCCCATTGCTATTGGGAATATGCAGTCATTGGGATCAATACCAACAGCACTAAGTAGCACTCCTTTGAACCTTGTTTTCATGTGACAACCATTAATGAAGATGATTGGCCGGCAGCCCTTTAGCCACCCTCTCTTACATGCATCATATGACCAGTACAATGTTTTCAAACATTTTCTGCCCAATGGAAATTTTGTATCTTTCACCAGTGAAGTTGTGAGCAGAAATGTAGACCCAGGGTTTTTGGTCCTTAATTCTTGTCCATAGTCCCAAAGCCTACTAAATTGCTCTTCCTCATCACCATGAATCTCATTAAGTGCTTGCTTTCTAGCCCTAGAAAGCTTCCATCTGTTAGGAGTAACATTGAATTCCTTAGTAATTTTCCTTGAAAATGTTGCAAGTGACATCTTCTGGTCATCTCTGAACTCATCCAAGAAAAACTGGCACAGAAACTTGGCTGTCAAATCCTTCAACTTCCACTTTTTCTGACAGAGATGCTCTCCAAAGTAGGCCTTGATGACAAATCCTCCAGTCATGTTGTCCTTGCTAGCTTTAAGCAGCCATGGGCAACCTCTCTGACAAACAACCTCTAATCTCATCTTATCATTCTTCAACTTCTTGATTTGCACTCTGTTCCTTATAGAATAAGCAGTAAGAGCTTTTCTCAGCTCAACCACATCAGAAAATACCATCCCTAATTTAAATATAGGGGATTTCATGTCCACCTTGGAATTGAAAGCTTTGAACTTGTATTTCAGTTGCTCTTGCTCTTCAATAGAGAGGTTTAGATCTTCATCCTCAAGTAAATAGTCTGGCTCCACCTCTTCCTCAACTTGCTCAGCTTTCTTCATCAACATCAAAATCAATGTTGTCTTCATATAAATCATCATCTCCATCATCTATGTCATAATCACTATCACTGAACTCTGAATCTGAGAGCACCGCATCCTCTGTAGCATCATACAACACATTCTCTGCTGCTCCACCCTCTGTCAGCAAGTTATCTGTTGCTGCACCATCAGTTAGCAAAGTATCTGTTTCTGTTCCATTAGCAACCAAGTTGTCTGCTTCTATGTCATTTGCTGACACCTCTGAAATGGGATCTTCAACATAGACTGAAATGAGGCTGTGAGAAGATGCTGCACTGGCTACAACAACATTTGACCTGGCCATTATGACAGAACTCTGAACTGCTGGCAATGTCAATATCAAATCTTCCCTGCAATTACTGATGAAATCTGCATGGTCAACCATTATGACAAGCACCTTATGCTGACTACTAGCTCTGATCATGTGTTGCACATCCTCATCACCTCTAATTCTCAACATACCATCTGAAATTGTTTTGTCAGGCATGCACCAATAAATTATGTGCTCAGCCACAGGATATCCCAACCACAGCAAGTACTCTTCAATAGCTGAATATGAGAATGTGCCAGCATCAACATAGTCAAGCACCTCCACAGAAGGATTATAGTACTCCATGTTATTTCTTGGTCCACAGAAAAGCCCACCATGCTCAAGTTCCAGTGTAAATAAAGGGGTGTCCACAATCTGTCCCATTGCTGAATCACAAACTGCAGCAACAAAGTGCATTATGTAAGCAAAAACATATCACATCTCAAAAAACCTCTAAGAAGGTAACTGAACAGTAAAATAACTGCAACTAAACTTAATAAATTCATATAACTAAATTGTGTAACCTGCAAGTTAACTCCAAGCAGCAAGTTAACTGAATTTATTCAGTTAACTGCATGCTGCATGCTGCAAGTTCACTGAGGAAATTCAGTTATGCATTCTTTTTGCAAAAATAGGGTAAGCACAATCTTCAACCAAACTCAACCAACCACAATCAACAAATTCAGCTAACTGACTAATTTCAGTTAACTGACTAAATTCAGTTAGCTGACTAAATTCAGATAGAACTTGCTGAGTATCTACTAAACAACAGCACTACATTGTGCCCAAAAGAACATTTGCTGCACAAGAACCCTAGCTTCTTGGCGAAATCCTAAATTTCACACCCTAAACCTAGCCTGAAATCAACGACCACCTCAATAACCAGCTTCGCAACTCCGGAAGCTGTATAGACACAGAATTCCAACGCAAATACCCGCAACGCTATCCAAAGGGGGTGATCCGCCGGTGCTGGGGAGGACGCGGGAGGACGATCAAACCAGAGGAGGAGGGGGACGAACAGAGCAGAGAGGGGAGGAGGACACACCATAGTCGGGAGGAAAGATGCCGTGCGGGCGAACTTGATGCGCGGTCGGAGGAGGGACGACACCGCCGGTGTACTCCGGCGATGACGCCGCCATGGTTGCTGACGTCAGCCAGCACCCGGCGCACGCGGTCGGCGCGAGCAAGACAACAAGCAAAGTGGATGAATGATTGGGGTGGGGAGGGGACAAAATAAATTCAGGTGTTTTTTTCTTCGAGGGGGACGAGTAGTACTGCGGGTTGATTGTCACAAAGGGAGGGGGCTAACTGAAAAACTCGCGGTGCTGACCAACCTAGTCCACCTTGCTCCACTTGGCGCGTTCGGATTGGCTGTGGACTAAACTTGCACATCCATGACAAGTTGAGGGATGAAATAATCAGCTTTTTCAACTTCAAGGACCAAACCATCACCTGACATGCAAGTTCAGGGACCTGCAGTGCTATTACCTCTGGGAATATCGTCAAGCTAAGTTTCATCATGTTCATATGATTCGCATCACCAAGATCACCTTTTGGGGAACGTAGCAGAAATTCAAAATTTTCTACGCATCACCAAGATCAATCTATGGAGTAATCTAGCAACGAGGGGAAGGAGAGTGCATCTACATACCCTTGTAGATCGCTAAGCGGAAGCGTTCAAGTGAACGGGTTGATGGAGTCGTACTCGTCGTGATCCAAATCACCGATGATCCTAGTGCCGAACGGATGGCACCTCCGTGTTCAACACACGTACAGCCCAGTGACGTCTCCTACGCCTTGATCCAGCAAGGGGAGAAGGACAGGTTGGGGAAGACTCCATCCAGCAGCAGCACGACGGCGTGGTGGTGGTGGAGGAGCGTGGTACTCCAGCAGGGCTTCGCCAAGCACCGCAAGAGACGAGGAGGGAGAGGGGTAGGGCTGCGCCAAGAAGGAGATTGAATCGTGTGTCTTGGGCAGCCCCAAACCTCAAGTATATATAGGGGGAGGGGCTGCGCCCCCACCTAGGGTTCCCTCCCTAGGGGTGGCGGCAGCCCCCAGATCCCATCTGGGTGGCGGCCACAAGGGGGAGAGGGGGAGGCGCACCTGGGGTGGGCCTTAGGGCCCATCTGCCCTAGGGTTTGCCCCTTCCCCTCTTGGAGGCGCCTTGGGCCTTGGTGGGAGGCGCCCCAGCCCACCTAGGGGCTGGTCCCTTCCCACTATTGGCCCATGTAGACCTCCGGGGCTGGTGGCCCCACCTGGTGGACCCCTCAGACCCCTCCGGTGGTCCCGGTACACTACCGGTGATGCCCGGAACACTTCCGGTGGCCAAAACCATACTTCCTATATATCAATCTTTACCTCTGGACCATTCCGGAACTCCTTGTGACGTCCGGGATCTCATCCGGGGCTCCGAACAACATTCGGTAACCACGTACATACTTTCCCTATAAACCTAGCGTCATCGAACCTTAAGTGTGTAGACCCTACGGGTTCGGGAGTCATGCAGACATGGCCGAGACAACTCTCCGGTCAATAACCAACAGCGGGATCTGGATACCCATGCTGGCTCCCACATGATCCATGATGATCCCATCGGATGAACCACGATGTCAAGGACTTAATCAATCCCGTATACAATTCCCTTTGTCTATCGGTACGATACTTGCCCGAGATTCGATCGTCAGTATCCCGATACCTTGTTCAATCTCGTTACCGGCAAGTCTCTTTACTTGTTCCGTAACACATCATCCCGTGATCAACTCGTTGATCACATTGTGCACATTATGATGATGTCCTACTGAGTGGGCCCAGAGATACCTCTCCGTTTACACGGAGTGACAAATCCCAGTCTCGATTCGTGCCAACCCAACAGACACTTTCGGAGATACCTGTAGTGTACCTTTATAGCCACCCAGTTACGTTGTGACGTTTGGCACACCCAAAGCACTCCTATGGTATCCGGGAGTTGCACAATCTCATGGTCTAAGGAAATGATACTTGACATTTGAAAAGCTTTAGCATACGAACTACATGATCTTGTGCTAGGCTTAGGATTGGGTCTTGTCCATCACATCATTCTCCTAATGATGTGATCCCGTTATCAACGACATCCAACGTCCATGGTCAGGAAACCGTAACCATCTATTGATCAACGAGCTAGTCAACTAGAGGCTTACTAGGGACATGGTGTTGTCTATGTATCCACACATGTATCTGAGTTTCCTATCAATACAATTCTAGCATGGATAATAAACGATTATCATGAACAAGGAAATATAATAATAACCAATTTATTATTGCCTCTAGGGCATATTTCCAGCATAACCTCTATTGCAAGCATCCGCAACTACAACAAAAGTATTAAGGTAAACCTAACCATAGCATGAAACATATGGATCCAAATCAGCCCTTACGAAGCAATGCATAAACTAGGGTTTAAGCTTTTGTCACTCTAGCAACCCATCATCTACTTATTACTTCCCAATGCCTTCCTCTAGGCCCAAATAATGGTGAAGTGTCATGTAGTCGACGTTCACATAACACCACTAGAGGAGAGACAACATACATCTCATCAAAATATCGAACGAATACCAAATTCACATGACTACTAATAGCAAGACTTCTCCCGTGTCCTCAGGAACAAAAGTAACTACTCACAAAGCATAAACATGTTCATAATCAGAGGGGTATTAATATGCATATAGGATCTGAACATATGATCTTCCACCAATTGAACCAACTAGCATCAACTACAAGGAGTAATTAACACTCCTAGCACCAATCCCGGACTTGGAGACAAGAATTGGATACAAGAGATGAACTAGGGTTTTGAGATGAGATGGTGCTGATGAAGATGTTGATGTAGATTGCCCTCTCTCGATGAGAGGAGCGTTGGTGATGACGATGGCGATGACTTCCCCCTCCGAGAGGAAAGTTTCCCCGGTAGAACAGCTCCACCAGACCCCTAGATTGGTTCCGCCAAGGTTCCGCCTTGTGGCGGCGGAGTTTCGTCTGAGAAGATGGCTTGTGATTTTTTCCCATCAAAAGACTCCATATAGCAGAAGATGGCCACCGGAGGGCCACCAGGGGGCCCACGAGGTAGGGGGCGCGCCCAGGGGGGTAGGGCGCATCCCCACCCTCGTGGGCAGGGTGTGGCCCCCTGGTGAAGTTCTTGCTCTCAGTATTTTTTATATATTTGGAAAACATCTTCCGTGAAGTTTTAGGACTTTTGGAGTTGTGCGGAATAGGTCTCTAATATTTGCTTCTTTCCCAGCCCAGAATCCCAGTTGCCGGCATTCTCCCTCTTTATGTAAACCTTGTAAAATAAGAGAGAATAGGCATAAGTATTGTAACATAATGTGTAATAACAGCCCATAATGCAATAAATATTGATATAAAAGCATGATGCAAAATGGACGTATCAGAACCCTCTTCCCGGGGGGCTCGCCGTCAACATCACCAGGGTCATCTCATCTGATCTTATACCGCAATGCACCGCATACCGGGCATGCGTTCAAATCCGCGTACGCACCGTGGTAGAGGATGCGGCCATTAGGGCATGCATGTATCTTCTACACCTCCAATCCTAGAGGGCATACGACCTTCTTTGCTGCATACGTACTGTCGGGCAATTCGTTATCCTTTGGAAGCTTCTTCTTCAATATTTTCAGTAGCTTCTCAAATCCTTTGTCAGGCACAACATTCTCTGCCTTCCACTGCAACAATTCCAGTACGATACCGAGCTTTGTGTTGCCATCTTCGCAATTGGGGTACAACCCTTTTTTGTGATCCTCTAACATGTGATCGAACTTCAGCTTCTCCTTTTGACTTTCGCACTATGTCCTTGCATCGACAATGACCCAGCGGAGATCATCATCATCGGGCACATCGTCTGGTTCCTCTTGATCTTCAGCAGCTTCCCCCGTTGCAGCATCACGGTATTCAGGTGGCACATAGTTGTCATCGTCCTCTTCTTCTTCGCCGTCTTCCATCATAACCCCTATTTCTCCGTTCTTCGTCCAAACATTATAGTGTGGCATGAAACCCTTATAAAGCAGGTGGGTGTGAAGGATTTTCCGGTCACAGTAAGACTTCGTATTTCCACATATAGGGCATGGACAACACATAAAACCATTCTACTTGTTTGCCTCAGCCACTTCGAGAAAATTATGCAGGCCCTTAATGTACTCGGAGGTGTGTCTGTCACCGTACATCCATTGCCGGTTCATCTGCGTGCATTATATATAATTATGCGTGTCAAAAGTAAAAAAAAATTAGACAAGTATCTATCTAAAGTAAGAATTGTTTTTCTTTCAGAAAGATGATAAGAACAAGAGGCTCACCACGGTGGTGTCGGCGACGAGATCAGCGTGGGCGATCGACGACGGTGAAGACGGGGACGGGACGTGACAGACGCTAAACCTATGCAAATCTCGGGGAAAATGGAGCTTGAAGGTTGAGCTTCGAGAGGAGAAAACTTAACTAGCATGCCTCGGGCATTTCATCGAACACCTCATGTGCATAGGAGGTGAGCTAGAGCACCCAAATGCCCTCCCTTCGCCGGTCAAAAAAATAGAGCAGTGTGGACTGCTCTGCTCGCCGGCGAGGGGGTATATATAGGCAACTCATTTGTCCCGGTTCGTGACTGGAACCGGGACTAAAGGTCGCTCTTCTGTCCCGGTTCTAGGCACGAACCGGGACCAATGGCTGTGAGCCAGGAGCGAGGCCCATTGGTCCCGGTTCATGCCTAGAACCGGGACAAATGGGTCCACATAAACCGAGACAAATGCCTCCCGAGGTCCGGCCGGGCCCCTGGGTGCACAAACCGGAACGTATGCCCCGCATGGGTCCCGGTTCTTGACTGAACCGGGACTAATGGGCTTGGCAGGCTCCAACCAAAGCCCTGTTTTCTACTAGTGACAAGATGAGTACACGATCAAAGGAGTCAACCACATAATTTAGATGGGGTATTAGAAGAACACTGAATAGATGGGTCTAAAATATGTAGGTATAGAAGAGCTTTGCCCATATTTTTAAGGCTGCTTGCATGCAACTGCCACCAGTATCATACGTATTATTGGGTATTGTTCGACTAGGAGGAAAATTCATGCCCATGCATACAAACACATGGTCTTTCAAGTCATGGTTTTCCTCTTGTCAGCATTTTTCACATTCTTACTTCTGTACCAGATTTTTCTAAGTGCCTATACAAATCTTATAGAAAAGCACAATCACTGCTGGCGGCATTCAATTCCAGGTATTGGATTCTATTCTGAAGTTTGTCAGCATGTCATTGTTGACTCTAATCATATTCGTGATGACTGTAATCCCTTTCCTCCGCACAAAAAGATAAACGTAGGAGGTCAGACAGATGTTCTAATTCCTGCTCTCTACCAGTTAAGTTTCTGTGCCAAGTGTGCTCACAAATCCATACCAACCACATAGTATAAAATAACAGAGAAAAGGCGGGATGCGAATCCATCTCTAATCCCATCAATCAGATCACGCCCCTAATTTTCCTTCCCACTTGTCACTGCACGAACCAATACAGGCTGCCTCATATGATATCACTTCAGGATTCAGATATGCTCATTGACCATTCTAACAACTGATTCGCATTGAGATAGAAACGAAGAAAATTCAGACAACCAACAGGGTAATACAGCAATGATCCAGCCACCGTCGTGCGAACCTACGGACACATACGGATCGGTGGGTTTTCCGAATCTGTTGACAAAACTTTGAACAATAAGAGGTGAAGAAAATGCAGTTTCATGTTTGCCCTGATGATAAAAAATCATACGCACGTTGACTGTCGACGTCATTTCCTGGTCGAGACTTGAAAGACCCATCGAGGTGCATGCGGTCAACGTCATCGTCCTCACGATTGGGCGCAGCCATGCTCCCGAAATGCATGTCCTTTTCGTTGCTTTCCACCGTTCGTTGTCCGTTGTGGGCGGCCCATTTCCATGAGACCGCCATGTCATTCCCAGTGTGGTGTGTGCCTTCCGTGGGGAGGTAGAGACTCCAAAGCACCTCCTGTTCAGCTTTGCACACACGCACGCTTTCTTGGCGCTCGCTCCCGAAATATTGAGTTGCGGCCTCTGGTCTGCCCTCCTCTCCTCACCTTCCGTCTATGGCCGCGATCGCCATGCTATGAAACAATTGGAAAAGCTGCAACTTGAAGGTGTACCGTGATCAAGGTTTCGACTTTCGGTTTGTGAAATTTTTCGCCCTAGACCGAGATGGCCAAATTTCGGCTATTTTCAAAATTTTCGGCTGAAATTTGACCCAAATTTGGATTAAATTTGATCAAATTTTGACCAAAATCCATTTTTTTTGCTGGAAGGTATTTTTCGCCCCTGTCCGAGATAGCCGAAATCCGTTTTTCTCGGACGAAATTCAAAACACAGACCGCGATCACCCTCTGTTGCCCGTGGCCATCGCTCGCAATATTGCGGCGGACGGCCAACTTCGCTTGATCTGCAAATAGATCCTGAAAGAATGGGTTTCCAAGTTTTGTCGCTTTGGCTTAGCTTTCTCTCTAGCTAGTCCCTCCTTGTTGTTGTATCTTGGGTCTTTTGCTGGTGTGACTCAACGATCACCGAGTCTTGGCTGCATAATCTGCCTTTTAGACCTATTTTTCATGTAACCTACCGTTTTGCCTCTTTGCTCAATGAAATGTTCAGGCGGGTGGTTTGTTCCCCAGTGACCATTAGAAAAACATCTGATTTAACTGTGTGTAGTATATTTTCATTAGGGATAATTCAGTTTAGAGAAGGGAACTGCATGCCTAACATATGTACAACACAAAATTGACTGAAACACACTTCAAATGAACCATTTTTTTCTTCCACCATTTCGAAATAATTTCCTTTTTATCTTCCAAGGGGACTAGCTGGGCAATCTGAAAATCAAAATATACACCCAACTGGATTTGCCATGCTGGGACGACGGATATGTACCTAATTCAGATAGAAATGTTCGTTTAGATGCATATTGTTGCAGAGTTGTGGTAGTGTAGTACTTTTGTTTATCTGAAATGCAGGTGGCAAATTTAATCGCTAACTACCAGATCACAGAGCGGCCGGTTGAATATGAAGAGATCATGTTTCCTCTGTTTGCTCTTAACCGAATTGAGAGGTCAAATAGAATAAAGATGTGAACAATATAACTATTGTCCTGCGAAGTTGAAGAGCAGAAAATGTTACTTTCCCAATGAAATATGTCCATGATTTTTGCAAATCAACATCACACATTCATGCCAAAGGATTCCCTTTTGATCTTTAGTTTCATAGGAATTAGCTCCCAGCGCCCAAGGGATCCGAGGGGGGATTTTGGAGGCAGAAAGGAGCTCATGCATTCTCATTTTTGTTTCTCCCAAACAAGAGAACATTTGAACTTGAAACTTTGAAGGTCAGCATCATACAAGAATTACTCCATCAAACAAGTGGTTTTTTCGCATGAACTTTGTTGCAAAATCGGACAGTCGAGATAAAGGGGTGCACCTACATGGGGGCTCAACTACAAGTCTCTCTTATACCATTATAAAGTAGAGCTCCCTGTAATACATACTACTGAAGATGCAACTCGAGACCTCTAAGCTTCCAAGGCAGAGGCGTTGTGTTGTACTAGTGATTTAGTACATCAAACATACTTTGGCATGCTCTGCAAACTTTGTAGAAGTAGATTTCAGACATGAGGTTACCATTTACATTTCAAGTGTCTCAACGTAGTCCATGACCTGTTTTCTGATGTGACTTCATCAATATGACATTGGTACTTGGGGAAACAAGATGGTTGTGGTAGATTTCACAAGGAGGGTGTTGATGCCCTTATAAAAAGGCTTGATTTTCAGAGGATAGATCATTGTGGTATGAGGCCTGTCGGAATGATTAACAAGTATTACACTTCCGAGCTGAGTACACTGTTCAAAGGTTTCTATAGTGTCGCTATACATGCGAGAGATGAGATATTAGAAGAACACTGAATAGAGCATTTTGAAGGTACAGTGGTACTCTATGGGAAGGATGGGTGCACCAGTCTAATTCTAAATAAGCACCTTCAGTGTGCCGCTTTGGAGTTTTGTTCCCTGTCAATCTCTTTGAACTGAACCGCACAACCGGCTGTTCCGATGACTGAGATGTGCCTCCCTTCATCTTGGGGAGTTCGAGCACCTCATCCCTCTAGGGAATGGCTTGTTGTACGCTTAGAGAGCAGGAAGAGTTCTTGCTCCTTTTGAGGAGTTCTCGCTCCCTTTGTACTGAGATGTGCCTTCCTCCAATCTTGGAGAGTTCTAGCTAGCTCGTTTTGAGGCAATCGTAAAACTGTTGTTGTATGTAGTTGTTATGAAGAATAGGAAATATTGCTTTCCAGTAAAATCTGTCCGTGGTTTTTGTAATGATCATCTCGCTTTCATGCCAAGGAATCCGTTTCGGTCTTTAGTTTGTTCTTTATTTTGGACTCGAGCCTTCGACTTCGCTGGAATAGTTAGGTCATGGCGCAGAAGAAATTTCGTAGGCAGAAAGGAGCTGCTCTAGGTGGCGACCTTCCATTGCCTGGCTGCAACCTGAAGGACGACCCCCACGAGGGACATGGATGAGGCCAGTGATGTGCACCCATGAGGCGGAGACTGCAAGCCTGGAACATCCGGAGATTTGCAGGATGAAAACCCTGCCTTTATGGCAACACGACAGGACATACCGGAGATTTGCAGGTTGACTCGGTACATCGATCGCCACTTCCACGCTGTTTTTTTTTTTTTTGCACAATGTGTTTTATGTTTGCCAAGAAAAAAAACAAGTGAACATGTTAGTATTCGACCATATTTTTCAACTTTTTTTAAAACGTGTAAGTGCTTTTTGCCACATGTTCTGTTAACATCCATTGAAAAAATCCAAAGGCTCAAGGGCGAGTCATCTTTGTTTTTTTGGTTTCCTTTTCTGAGTTAAGTTGTCTTTGTTCCTGGCATACTGCATATGCACCCCGTAAGGTACAAGTGTATAACAGGTACAAGTGGTTCGGGCGGCAAAAGTGCAAAAACGGAACCTACTACTTCCCTCTTTGGCATGGGAGTTAAAAGTGCCATTTTTGACGAAAACCTCATCAGAGGGCAGGGAGCTCCCGCATTTTCATATAGAAGAAGAGAGTTGGTCCGGTTAATAAGGAAAACCGGACCCAAAAACCATACATGCATTGGTTAATTAAGGGAAACCGGCGAAGACCACACACACCGGACTAGCACTCAAGAGACGTCGTCCGAGCCAGATACAAGGGTGCCGAGGCCCAAGACCACCATCAACACAGCATACCAGACCAAGACAACCACCGCAACCTCAAGAACAGGCCTGCAACTAGAAGTGAACTCGCACCTAACCTTTTGAAACATGAGATCAACCATTGGCCTCCACCAATGCACGAGTTGCCTCGATCGCAGTCGGTGTAGGCGATTTCTTGTACATCTGAAGATAAGAGTTCATCTTTTCTTGCACATCCTCCTCGAAGCCTTTCTTAGATGCCATCCCCTTCGGGAGTTCCCCATAAGCCTCCGTCAACCTATATTCTGCGCGCTTGGCAGTAGGAATGTTGCAGCTCCTGTTCTTCTTCTCCAAACGTCCACTACGCCTCTCGGAACAAGTGGATGCCCCGTCAATCCGCACATAAATCGGTTCTTCGAGCAAGGACCGCGGCGCTGCGCAACTGAAACCGCTTAGAAACTCATCCAACAAGGTGGTTGATGGCACACCAATATCACCAAGTGGCTCCTTGGACCTAGAAGACACCATATTGGTAGTGCCCCCTGAAGCAAACGTCACCGAAGAGGAGGCAAAGGGAGGCACCTCTCCAACCAAACCATCAGGTAAGGCCTCCTCAAAATGCTCCAAATCATTGCTTGATGTGACTATCTCAGCAACCTTAGCTTGCTCCTCCTCACCTTGACATACCATCTCGTGTAGAGCTACATCCATAGCAGGAAGAACATCATCGGCGACAACAGAGGGCGCCGGCTCCTCATGCTCGCACCAGGGAGGAGGCACACCCAAAGGCTCCAGGGAAGAAAATCCCCCACCATTCCCCAAATTCCCTCCCTCTCGCTCCTCAAGAGACTGGTTGAAGGCCGGCAAATCAACCACTTTGCCACTGATGGCGTCCAGCCGCTCCAAGAGGCCTGAGACCTGGGCCGCCCAACCCTGCAGAGCAACAGCCATGTCGCGGAGGGGTTGAACGGTCTCCTCCACACGAGCGGTAACCAGAGCCTGCAATTCGTTGCGTAGCGCCTCGGTCTGAGCTGCAAAGAGGGGCTTCAGCAGCCCCAAATCAGCAGCCAAGGTCGACTCGTCGGGGTTGCTACAAGGGTACCCTTGAACAAGCCTAGTCGAAGCGGCAACAATAGAGGCCCACGAGCATTTCTGCAACCTCGGTGAAGGAGTTGGGGCGGGTGCTTGGGGAGGCGAGGAGCAGCCGGCGGCAATAGGCCGCTGCGGAGATGACCGTGGCTGGCAAGGAGGCGGTCCGGACAGCCACGCTCGCGATGCCCAGAACGGCTGCAGCCCAGGCAGGTGACAGGCCCACGACAGTCGGCGATGAAGTGGTCTTCCGCCAAGCAACGGAAACAGAGCCCATATGCTCTCCGCTTGAAGGCGAGGGCGCGGTCGGTCTCCTTCTTGCGGGGCGGAAGCTTCTCCAACCTCCGGCGATGTTGGCCCCCGACCTCCACCCACCCCTTCTCTATAGATGCCAGCGATGCATCGGTCACGACCAGCGGTGTGAAATTCGGGGGGAGCTGATCTGGAGGTGGCGGCAGCTTGAGCGGGGATCCCATGGCAATCCTCGGAGGCGGAGGGAGGAGGCGGCAACTTGAGTGGAGGGACGTGGCGGTAGCTTGAGCGTGCAGGAGGGACCCCGTCTTCGTCCTCAGCATCGGCAGCCAGGGGCTCTGGATCTGGATCGGGAGAGGAGCTAGGACGGAGGGGAGGGCTGGGGGGTTGGTGGCTGGGGAGGGAATCAGCGGGAGGAGGGGATGTGGTTGGGGTGGGAGAGGAGGCCATGGTCAGCGGAGGAGGATGGGGGGCGAGCTAAGCCGCCGCCGCCGCCGCGGTGGCGGTGGCGGTGGAGTCGCTGCTAGCGTCGCGGGAGCTAGGTTGAGGGGGTGACAACATGATAGATTGATCCACCGTTAAAAGTGCCATTGAGGTGGATGTTGGTTTCAGTTTTCTGAAACACTCACCGCGCCAGAAAATAATTGTGTTGCTGCCCGATGGGCCAAGAGCTGGAAACATTGATCGTCTCTACAGACACACATGTGCACACACGATGCATGGATACCGTGCTGAACATGACGCTGACGAATGCCTGTCTGGTATGCAGCGCTGCTGGTTGCTTAGCATGCATGAACTCAGCCACAGTGTGCGTACATGGCTACATTTTGCACTTAGTCAATTTACCTGCTCCTGTTCCTCCAAGTTCATTCAGGTTCACGGAGAACTCAGCAACAGTCGCCACTAGGGCTCTCATACGGTGGGCTGGCGGCGGCGACCGACATGGCCGGCCGATTCATTTTTTTCCCGCTCGGCCCCCGTGTCACCTACCCTAGGCAACACGGGCGGCACCTTGCCGCCCTAGATGTTTGAGATCGTGCCCGACCGTTTTGGAGTCTGTTCAGGAGCTCCTTCAGCACCCGGGGATTGACGTCGAACTGGAGTCGGCTCAACATGAAATCAAGCATGGTGCGATAGTCTTCTTCACGGAGCTCCTCTCCGTTCTTCAGACTAATATCACGCAATGTGTCCAGAATCTGGGCGTGGCAGGCGCGGCCCTTCCACTTCTGCCTTTGCCCTTTGTACTTCTTCCCGCAATTGAGATCCCTGTTAAGGAAGAATATCTCGCTCGTGCTTTTTTTGCGAGGAAATCGCTCTACTTTTTCCAGCGATGAGTGATTGAGTAAGGTCTAATTCAATCTGTGTTATGACCTACCTACTCAACTTCCATTCTCATGACCCAACTTATTCAATCCTCAGCCAAAATGTAACATAACATCACTTATAAGTAAGAAATTATGAAACGAATGGAATCGAAACATGGAACCGGAGCTGCAACCGAGCTATATGCAACCTTAATGAAATGAGACCACTCTCAGAACGACCCTTCGGAAAGCCCCACAACAAGCTATCCCAGAAGAAATTGTATAATTTGGCCAAAGTATTCACTTTCAGTTCCCTTTGCAATAAAATCACAATAGATACTCTTTAGAAGGCTCACTCCCTCATCTACAAACGGACAGAATAGCTGCTTAGTGACTAGGAGCGGAGCGCCCCTTTCCTGTTCTTGGTGGCGTCTATAGCGAAGAAGACCTTCCCGAACGAGGGCCGTCCAGTCCCTGGCCGGGGCGATCCAATTACCCGGAGAAGTTCTCTTTGTCTTCAAGCTTTTATTCCTCAATCCACTTATTCGTTCCCTTCTTTCATATACCTCCCCACCAATAGATAGGCCTCGATATGGCCTTATGCATCGTTCTGATGCAGAGGCCGGGGAGTCCCCCCTTTTTGAAAAAAAATAGATAGGCCTCGATTCCTTTCAAAAAGATGAAGGGACAGAGGTGACTAATTCCCCATCTCATTTGGGGCAGAAAACGAATCGACATCTCGATGTGAGCCCCAACCGCGCCATCGCCGCCCCGCCCCCTTCTCCAGCTAATCCCCTCGCGGCCGTCGGAGGCCACCACCAGGCGAAGCCCGCGTCGTGGCGGCGGCGGCGGGGCCTTCCCCCCGTGGCGCGGCTCTCCTCTCCTCCCGCGGGGCCCCGCGGCTGGCGGCCCGCCTGCGGGTGGCTCGTCGGCGCCCTTCCCGACGGCCGGCGACGCTCCTCCTGGTGGCGGATCCGGTGATCCGTCCTCCCCGTGCCTCCTGGTTGGCCATCCCGGCGGCGCCCCTCCGGCGTCAGATCTAGCACCGCCGCCGCAGTCCCTCCCCGCCGTCGTCACCAGCGGTGCCCTGGCGCGGCGCGTCCCTCCTCCCCCGCCCTCCCCTACGCACCACCTCGCCCGGCCACCCGACCCCCCTATCCTTGGATGTCCGGCGTCCTCCCGGCGGCAGGACCTTGTCCCGACCATGCCTCCTCTCTAGCTGGCCGAGGTGGGGCTGATTCCCCTGGCCTCCGGCTGCCCGTCGTCTTCCCGGCGGCGGAGCCTCGTCGAAGGCTCCCAGCCATGCATCTCCCTTGTGCTGGTTGTGGTGTGCCATGAGCGGTGGATCGAGCCCCGTGGTGGCTGTGTCTGGCGGTGTGTCTAGCAGTGCCCAATGTCATCTTCCCGGTGATTGGCGCGGCTCTCCTTCCGGTGGTTGTGGTCACAGCCTGCTTTGGTTTTCCTTGTCTCTGAATCTTGATCCACCAACCTTTGGGATTGTGCGGAATTTGGCCGGACGAAAGCCTTGCTTGGCTTGCCGATGCTGGTGGCAGTGACACCTGCGGGTGTCGTTTCCTTCTTGGAGGTGCCACCATGGCCTCTTCTCTGCGCCCCTACGCGAGTATCAGGGGAAACCCTAGATCTAGTCTGCTAGATCGGACAACGACGGCGGCTTGGCATTGTATCCTTCATGAAGGAACTATCTTGTTGCTTGTGGTGTGTTCGGTGTTGGATTTGAAGACTTCAGACGCTTTGCCGGTCCAGGCTGCTCCTCTTGGCGTGGGCATCCGGGGCGCTATGTATGGCCTCGACGACGCTCTCTCCGTAGTTTCTCCTCCTAGTTCGGCCAGATCCTGCAACCCACTTGCCGATCCTCTAGGCACTTAGGTGGGAGGTACGTTGATTTGGTTCGTCCCGGAGGTGTGGCCGTGCGGTGATGGTGCCCGACGTTGGTCGCGACGCGGCCCAGATACCTTTGTATCTCGTCTCTTTGCCGCAGGCTGGAGTTCGAGCTAGGAGAGTCTATGTTGTGTTGTATCCCTTCTTGTGTCTTTCCCACACCTTGTGTGGTGTTTCTCTCTTTTCCTCTTGTATGTCTATGTAATTTTTCTTCTACCTATCAATGAATGATATGCAAGCTTTGTGTATTCACGAAAAAATCATGGATCACGTACTGGTTCTATCCACTAGCAGCTCGCGGGCATGGCAACGTGACTGACGACAGGCTACCATCGCTTGTCGCAAAGGCCGCTTGATTGGCGTGATACTCACATTTTTTTTAGAAAAGGAGGACATTTTAAACTAGTATTTCTCTTGATCCCAGTATAGTGGTACGTACCCAGTCGATTCAGGCACTCAGATCAACTTTGAAGGCCAACAATCAACATCATACAAGAACTACTCGAAGCAGAAAATGTTTCAGATTGTTTGGTGCAACATAAATTTCTCAAATGATATTATTTACAATAAGCATCACCATTTTAGATATTCCTGTTGCACCCAAAAAAAATAAAACAGTTAATAGAGATAGTAGTACTTGTGTGATGTTGTCCTGCAGCTTCAAGTCCAAATCTTGTATTGTTTGGGAGAAATGAAAAAGTGGGGTTTTTTACACACAGAGCTTCGATGCAAAATTGGACGGTCGAGATAGAGGGGTGCACCTACATGGTGGCTCAACTACAAGTCTCTCTTTCTTATACCATTATAAAATAGAGCTCCTTGTAATACATATTACCGAAGATGCAACTCGAGATCTCTAAGCTTTGAAGGCAGAGGCGTTTGTGTTGTACTAGTGATTTAGTACACGAAACATACTTTGGCATGCATGGAAAACTTTGCAAAAGTATATTTCAGACATGCAGTTACCATTTACATTGTTAGCGTCTCAATGTAGTCCATGACCTGTTTTCTGATGTGCGTTCATCAATATAACATTGGTACTTCGGTAAACAAGATTATTGTGATAGATTTCACAAGGATGGGGTGAAGAAGTTGTTGATACCCTTATAAAAGGGCTTGGTTTTGAGAGGATATATCAATTGTGGCTATGAGGCCCGTCCGAACGATTAACTAGTATTGCACTTCCGAGCTGAGTTGTGGTTGAAAGGTTTATATAGTGTGGCTATACATGTGAGAGATGAGATATTAGAAGAATACTGAATAGAGGATTTTTAAGGTACCGTGGTACTCTATGGGAAGGATCGGTGCATTGGTCAAATTCTAAAGGTGCATCTTCAACAGGCTACTTTGTAATTTTGGTCCCTCTCAATGTCTCTAAACTGAACCGCACAACCAACTCTTGTAATGACTGAGCAACGACTGCGTCCATCTTGCCGAGTTCGAGCACCTCACCCCTCGGGCAATTTGTAGGAAAAAACCTATTGTACTGTTAGAGAGCTGGAGATATGGTGGCGTAGCTGATCTTGCTCCTTCTAAAAAGGTTTGACAATCATAGAACTGGTGTTCTATGGAGTTGTAATGAATAGTATGAAGTATTGTTTGCTGTGAAATCCCTACATGGGTTTTCCAATGATCATCGCACTTCCATGACAAGCAAAGGAATCCGTTTTGTTCTCTAGTTTGTTCTCTTCTTTTACGCGAGCCTTTGATTTCACTGCAATAGTTAGGTCACGACGCAAAAGGTATTTTGCAAGCAGAAAGGAGCTGCTCTCGGTGAAGACCTAGTAGGACCTGCCTGCAACCTCGAATGACAACGCCCGCGAGGGTCATGTGTGAGGGTGGTGAAACTATAAGGCCTCCTTTGACTGATTGAAGATGGCTCTTCTCTCCCCCTCCCCTCCCTCTTCCCCGGTCCTCCCCTCCCCGTCCGCCCTCCGACCCCATGGCTCGTCGCTCCCTGCGTCCCCTGTCCTCTCGTCACCGGCCCTCTTCCCCGCCTCCCCTCCCTCCTCGCCCTGCGCGGCGCCCCTCTCTCGATCCAGTCCTGTCTCTAGGCCTCGGAACAAGTTCTGGGCTCTGTCATCGGAAGAGGCGGATTCGGATCTCGATGTTGAGGATGTCCCTTCCCCTCTCCCCCTGGTCTCTCTCCCGGCGGACCCGCCTCTGGTTGGTGCGCCGGCGGCTGCCAGGGTCCGAAAGTTCGCTCCGGGCGGCCGGGGCCGCCCGGTGATCTGCGCAGAGGCTGGGAGCTCTGGTTGGTTCCAGGTGCGGCGTGGACGGCGTGGGAGGCGCTCGGAGGCGTTCTCTTCGCCAGGCTGCGTGGCCCCTGGGGGTGCGGCCTCCCGTTCGGGTGGTCCGGCTCGCTCTTCGCGCTCCCTGTCGCCTTCGTCGCCGGCGGCTGCGGCGGGGATGGCGTCGAGCTTGGCTCTGGCGCTTCCCCCCTAACCCTAGATCTGGCTCCGGTGCGGGAGGCTCGTGGGCCCCCGCTCCGCCTCAGTTGGGCTGTTCTGGGTCGGCTGCGGTTGCTGGGCCTCCGGTGCTTTCGTCCTCTTCTGATTTGCCCCCTCTTTCTGTCTTAGGTCCTGGGCCTGGCTTGGCCCGTTTTTCTAGGCCCATCTTGACTGGCCCGGCCCTCGCCTCCCCCCCGGCCGGCCTAGCCTCCTCGGGGTATTTATGGGCTCGTAAGGGCTCGCACCCCCCATTTCTAGGGTTTCCTGCCTCTCCTGCTGACCTTCGCCGCTATCGCTTCCGCATCCCCTCCTTTCGCAGATCCCCTCCTCCTCCACCTCTCTCCCTCCCCTTCGCGGCGGTTGTCGCCATGGATCGCTCGCGTGGGTCGTCCAGCGAGGCGATCTCTGGCCAGAAGCGGCAGCGGGAGGACGCGGGCGATGGGGCCGCCGATCTGGAACTCGAGGCTTCCCTTCGCTCCAAGCTCGAGGCCGAGCAGGCGGCTCGTCTCCATGTGGCCCGCAAGCGCGAGGATTGGTCGTCGGGGCTGGCGGGGCTCCAGGGAGACGGGCGGGCTGGGGCTCCGACGCCGGCTGCGGCCGGATCTGGATCTGAGGCCCCTGGATCAGGCGGATCTGGGACCGATCCATGGGAGGCCGTGGTGGCGGCGGGTGGCTCTGGCCTTGCAGCCCGTCCTCCCCCTCCTCCCCTGCATGGCCCTGGTCCCATGGCTCGCGGCGGCGGCCGTGCTCCGTCCTTGTCTTCTGGATTTGGCGGGCGTTCGTTGGGACGTGGGGGCGGCGGCTCCGACGGCCCTGGCCACCGGTTCCCGTCGTCGGGCCCGGGCTCGTCCTCTGGTGCTCTGGGCGATGGTATCCTTCCCCCTCCTCCTCCTCCCCTTCCGTCTTGCCCTCCTCCTCCGTCTAGCCAACCACCTAACCCTAACCTCACCTGCTTCGCTTGTCACCAACCTGGGCACTACCAGTCGCGCTGCTTTAATCCCCCCTTCTGCTTGATCTGCCGTGAGGCTGGACATCTCACTGTGAACTGCAACAACCGCCGTAAACCTGCGTCGTTTGTGCACTTTGGCCAAGGGCTCCCTGGATGTTCTTTCTTCGCGCTGGACTGTGAGGTCCCACAAGTCGCAGTGGCCCCTGCTCTCTCTAATGCTGCCATCATCTCGGTCAAAGACCACAAGATCTCTCCCCAAACCCTCCAGGATGAACTGCAGCTATGGGATGAAGGAGGGTGGGACTGGCAGATCCGACAGCTCTCTGACTTTGATTTTGCAGTGGTCTTTCCTTCTAAAAGCAGTCTAAAGATGATCTCTTCTCGCACAAGCTTCACCCTCCCTCTGAATCAACTGGTCGTTTCGGTTAAAGCTGCTGCCAATGGGGCGAAGCCTATATCCCCTCTCTCTGAGATCTGGGTGTTGGTTGATGATATCCCTCCTTCCCTCCGCTCTACTGAATTTGTCATGGCATTTGGCGTTCTCATTGGTAAACCAATCTTGGTGGATCAGGATTCCTTGGCTGTTCTTGGACCAGTGCGTCTCAAGATCTGGGTGGTTGACCTCTTGTGTGTTCATGGTAGTGTCGATGTGTTCCCTGCTGCGGATGGATTCAGGCTCCGGGTGCGCGTGGACGGGGCTGCTTCTTCCCGTTCCCCACCACTGCCCCCTCCTCCCGCTGATGATCGTCATGCTAGGGATGCTGATAATGTTCGCAACCTTAGCGGCGGGTCGCTTCCTCACTTTACTACGTCTGAGTGGGATGGCATGGGCTCAGAAAGTCACAAGCTTTTCAAGGAGAATGCCCCTAAGAACAGGAATGGTGGGAAGGATCAGTTGGAGTCCGCGCCTATTCAGTCTGCTCCTGTCGCTCCGCCTGCGGGTACCCCTATGTCGGGAGTCTGTTCCAACCTCCCTGCTCGTGGGCTCCCCGTCTCTCTCAGGTATTGAAGACCTCCCTGCCTCCCCACGTCGTGTGGCGTCGGTCCCTACCTCCAAGCGCAAATCCTCTGTCCGCAAGTTCTCTGCTCGAAGTCGGGCCTCCTCGGGGATGAAGCTCTCTGCAGCGGGTCTGTGTCGCCGTCTTGACGGTGATATGGGTGATGCGGTGGGCTTGTCCTCTCCGGCTGCGGTGCGGTCCTCTCCGATCCGGTCCCCATCTTCTACGGCTCGCAAGAGTGGTCGGTTCCGGGACAGTGGCATGAGGGTGGTCGACAAGGCGGCTCGACGCGCGGTCCTACCTGCTTCACAGTTGGTTCATGTATTCCTTCCCGCTTCAGGTATTCCTTCTTCCCCTGCACAGTTGGTTCATGTTTCTTCCTCACCTACTAGGCTTGTCCTACCTGCCCTCTCGGATGATCTCCTGACTAAGGTACTCGCGGACGTGTGTATTGCTCTAGATCACAACCATGGCTCTCCCTCCTCTCTGATTGCTATCATTAGGGCTAATGAAGTGGCCCAGGCGGCCTTGGCTAAGGCTAAGGAAGTGGCTGCAACACCTTCTGCCCCTCCAGTTGTGGCTGGTGGGTGCTCGGAGGCGGTGGCCGCTGGTGGTGGGGCTGGGACCCAAGTAAAAAAAGGGGGCTTCTAAACGGGCTAAATCCTGCTTGGCCCCCTGCAGGTCTAGTTTGAGCATCAAAAACCTTTCTTATAAATGAAAGCCCTCTTTTGGAACATCAGAGGTTTCGGCGCTCGGGGACGCCGAGACCAAATTAAAGACTTGGTCAGGGGACAATATTGACTTGATAGGCTTGATTGAAACCTTTAAATCCTCCTTTTCTCCTCATGAGCTTTCCTCTATCGCGGGGGCGGATCGGTTTGACCGGAACTTCCTTCCCTCCTCGGGCCATTCTGGTGGCATTCTGCTAGGTTTGAAATGGGATGTTTTTGATTTTGTTGCTTTTGATCATGGTATCTTTTGGGCTAGCACTGTGCTTTTCCATCGACAGCTTAACTCTCTCTGGGAATTTATGGTTGTGTATGGCCCCGCCGACCACGCCCTCTCTCCCATTTTTTTGGACAAAATCTCCAATAAAATAGAAGCTTGTTCGCTCCCCTTGGTGATTGGTGGTGATTTTAACTTGCCTCGCACCCCGCCGGACAAGAATACTAGTAATTTCTTGTGGGCTCTGGCTGACACCTTCAATGACTTCATAAGTTCTTGCGCCCTGTGTGAGATCCCTAGGGTGGGATCTAGGTACACTTGGACCAACCACCAGCCTTCTCCTATTTGCTCCGTCCTAGACCGCATTCTTGTTTGCTCAAATTGGGACTCTCTTTTCCCGCTCACGACACTTAAATCTAAGGCCATTGTGGGCTCGGATCATGCCCCTCTTATTCTTGATGCTGGAATTCACTCTACTTCCTCCCCCTCTAGATTTCAGTTTGACGCCTCTTGGCTCCTTATTGAGGGTTTCTGTGACCTCCTGGGCTCCAAAATAAATACGATTCTTTCTATCCCTCATTGTTCTTTTGGACCCATGGATGATTGGCATAACTGTTCGGCTTTGCTTCGCAAATTCCTTCGGGGATGGTCCCGGAACTACGCGGCACAGGAGCGCAGGGAGAAGGCCCTTCTTTTGTCCCAGATTGAGGCCCTTGATGCTCGGGCGGATGCCTCTGGCCTTTCTGACTCTGACCGGTCCCTCCAGTTCTCCCTTGAACGTGCGTTGATGCACCTGCATCGGCTTAACGAGATTTATTGGCGCCAAAGGGGCGCCACCAATTGGCTATTTAAGGGGATTCCCCCTCTGCCTATTTCTTTACGATTGCGAATGGGAGACGGCGCAGATGTCTAATTGATAGCCTGATCATAGATGGGATTCGTACTTCCGACCAGGGCATCATCCTTAACCACGTGGTCTCTTTCTTTTCTTCCCTTCTCTCTGCCAAGCCTGATCAGGGTTTCAGGCTTGCTGCTAACTTCTGGTACCAGGGAACTTTGGTCTCTCAGGTGAAAAATTCGGACTTGATGATTCCCTATTCTGAAGAGGAAATTTTGTCTGCTATCACGAAGGCTAACCCTAATTCTGCCTCTGGCCCGGATGGGTTTTCTATCCCCTTCTTTAAAAAGTTTTGGCCTATTCTTAAAAATCTTATTTGCCAAGTGATTCAAGGGTACTGCCTGGGCACAGTTGATATCTCCAGGCTGAATTATGCGGTGATCTCTCTTATTCCCAAGTTTAAGGGTGCTGACTTAATTTCCCAGTTTAGACCTATCGCGCTCATTAATAACTTTGCCAAGTTCCCTGCCAAGTGTCTGGCCACTCGCCTCACCCCGGTGGCCCACCGCACCCTATCTCATACTCAGTCGGCTTTTATCAAGGGGCGCTTCATTCTGGACGGAGTTCTCTGCCTCCACGAAATCGTTCATGATATTCACAAATCTGGGAACAAGGCAATTATACTCAAATTAGATTTTGAAAAGGCCTACGATTCAGTTAGTTGGGGTTTCCTGAGACAAGTCCTACTTGCAAAAGGGTTTGACAGTGGGGTGGTACACCGTATCATGCAGTTGGTTATGGGGGGCCACACTGTTGTTAATGTTAATGGGCATATTAGTAACTTCTTTAAAAATTCTAGGGGCCTACGGCAAGGCGACCCGGCCTCGCCGATTCTTTTTAACTTCGTTGCGGATGCCCTTTCTAATATCCTTTCTAGAGCTGCGGAGGCCGATCATATTTCCCCTGTTAGTTCCCACCTCATCCCGGAAGGAATCACGCATCTTTAGTATGCTGACGATACTATTATCTTGGTGGAACTTAATGATCTTTGCATTGCCAATCTCAAGTTTCTCCTCCTCTGTTTCGAAGCTCTCTCGGGGCTCAAGATTAATTTTTCTAAAAGCAAAGTTATTGTCACGGGTGTGTCTGACGTCGAAGCTCAAAGGGTGGCACGCCTATTAAATTGCTCTCTGGGCTCCTTTCCTATTAAGTATTTGGGCTTGCCTATCACTTCTGACAAGCTCTATGCCAAGGACTTTTCTCCTGTGGTGACCAAGGTCGGTAATCGTGTGATGCCCTGGAGGGGCAGATATAACACTCAGGCGGGCAAAGTGGCCTTAATTAATGCATGTCTCTCCTCCCTCCCTATGTTCTTGATGGGGTTCTACCTTCTTTCTATGGGTACTCATGCTGGTTTTGACAAACACGGAGGGGCCCTCTACTGGAACGCGGCCGATAACAAGCGGAAGTATCGCCTGGTTAAATGGGACACCATATGTAAGCCCAAAAGCCTTGGGGGGCTGGGCATCATTAACACTCTGGTTATGAACAAATGTCTGATCATTAAATGGTGGTGGAAGATCATGAACACTCCCCAAGACAAACCTTTGTGGTTCTCCATCTTAAAGGCGAAATACTTCCCTTTTTGTAGCCCAATGTTTGCCCGAGCTTCTGGGGCATCTCAATTTTGGCGCGATCTTGTTAAACATCGGCCTACCTTTCAAGGCCTAGTCAAATATGTTGTTGGCAATGGGAAATCTACTAGGTTTTGGCTCGACTGGTGGTGTGGGGCCTCTCCGCTGGCCTCTACTTTCCCTGTTTTATTCTCCTACTGTCCAAACACTCAGATCTCTATCTCGGAGCTTGCGTCGAATTACTGGGACCTTCAGCTGCGCCGCTCCCTCTCTCCTGCAGAGTTGGAAGACTGGCAGCGTCTTGCTGCCCTCTTCCCTTCGCTCTTGAAGGAGGAAGACACAGTTGTGTGGCCCCATTCTACTTCTGGCCGCTTCTCGGTTAAATCCTTGTATAGCAAACTTATTGAGGGATCAACTACCTCTAAATTTAAGTGGATATGGAAAGCTCGTATTCCCCCTAAGATTAGAGTGTTTCTCTGGCAAGCCTCTCGTGGGCGTCTTCCTACGGGTGACCAAATTCGTAAACGTAATGGCCCGGGTTCTGACAGCTGTGTTCTATGTGGGACGAGAGAAGATACTCCTCATATTTTTTTTAACTGCGTCCTGGCTAAGCTCTTTTGGTGTTGTATCAGATCTTGGTTGCATGTCTCCTGGGCTCCGACCTCCTTTGCGGACTTACGAGCCTTGGCTAATTCTTTGGTTGGGGCCCAAAGGAGATTGTTTTGGGTCGGCTTTGCTGCCATATGTTGGTCCTTATAGACGACAAGGAACAAATTTACTATCGAACATGTTTTTCCTGCTAAGCCTGCTGATTGCTTATTTAAGACTTGTATATTCCTGCAGCAGTGGAGATTATTGACTAAGGAGGAGGACAGGGATGCATTTGACGCCATGTTGGCCAAGATCCGATATTCTGCTATCTCCATCCTTCCAAACCAAGCGGACCCGTAGACGTTGCTGCGTTGCTTCGTTATCTTATCCTCTTCCGGCCCGCGTGCCGTGTACTGGCCTGGGAGCCATGTACTTAGACATTCCTTTTCGTGTTCTGACTTGATACTCTGTTATTCCTGTGCTGGTTGTCTGGATCCTTGTTAACTTTGCCTGGTGACTTTATCTATAAAGTCGGGCTGTGGCCTTTTATCTAAAAAAAATGTGTGAGGGTGGCCACGTGTCGTGCACCTATGATGAGGCGGAGGCTGCGACACCTGAAGATTTGTAGGACAAAAGCCTGCCTTGATGGTAACATAAAAAAACCGAGTCCAGAGTGGGAGGGACCCCGGGCCCTTATCGTGCCTCATTTTGAGACAAATGCTAGACTACAATCTCTTTTCGCGTGGCCGCTTAATATTGCGTAAGTCACCACTAGCTGTCTATTTCCCACGATTGTCAACATGACAACATGGCAGCTCAAGGTAAAAAGCAAAAAATAAGGCCTTTGTATGGAGTTTGTATAGGCTTTTCTTTCTCTTCCAAAACAACTTTTTAGGGTCTAACCACATCTCGATCAAGGAGAAAGAGGAGTAGACTAGTCCCCTAGAACTTAAAAGGTCACTAAGGCTTTATGGGGCTAATGGGCTAGCCAGGGATTTGCTGGTATGTTGGAGAATTTAATTTCACCGGGTCCTTGTCGGAGACAGTGGGGAGTCGTTGGATATTAGCAGATTGTGTTCGACACATATACATGAATAATAATTATTATATATAAATAAGAATAAAATTTTCTTTGTTTAAATGACAACTTTTATAATCACATTGCACCCTATCTCAACATAATTTATGCACTGTTTTTTTGTAACCACGTAGTTTCTACTACATATTTGTATTTTCTGGTCCAAGCAAAGCTGTGCCTACATGCCAATGCATTCCGTGCTGAACAGTAAATCAAAACAATTAACAATTTTTAGATGAAACTTTGTGGCTTTGATTATGACCAAATATTTTAGGTGCTTCCATTTTTTTTTTGCCAAAATGACATCCGAGGAGTTCCAAACAAAAAATAAATAAATTTTCTGCTCAAAAGTACACAAAACCTTGAGCACTAATTCTGTTTTTTATGAAGCTCCTCGGATGTCATTTGATAAAGTTTGAAGCACCTGCTACATTTAGTCATAAACGAAGCCACACAAATTCAGATTTATTTAACTTTGTTTGCTATTTTTGAAATTTTACCATTCATCGTGTGTAATGTGCCCAGATTTAGAAAATACTGTCTTCCCTGTAAAATTATCATGTCGTAACATGAGAGACATTGAGCCTAGTGGACGATGGAATCCTCTCCCACAAAAAGAAGAACAGTCGCAAGAGTTCCACTACCAACTATGTATATCACTAAGAAGACAGAAATCATGCACAGAAAATGTTTGGTGATCAACAAAGCCAAAAATAATACAGGAAATTTGACGTAGTGCTACAATAGCTGGCCTATGTTGTATGTAATTGTTGGTATTTTATCTACATTTGCGCCATTTATCTGTGGTGTTGCCTTTTGGGTGTTGCTACTTTGCAATCATCTCCCTCGTTATGCAATCTTTCTGACAAGCAACCAAAAAGAAAGCATCTTCGTGTTTTCTTGCAGTACGGATCTTTAGGCTAGTCGTTAGTCGTAGTGGGTAGTATCATATACTACTATCATCCATATGATACTAGTATATGATACTACATCCGTAGTGCATAGTATCATATGTTGGTATCAAAGATGACTTCATTTATTGTCATGTGTGACACATAGTAGTACATCATTTAATATGATACGGTACCATTGTATGGCTAATTTTTTAAAAATAATACATTTTTTATTAATTTGCACAAATATTACACTTAAAAAAAGAATTTCAGAAATAATACACCGTCGCCCGCTGCCGACCGACTGGGCCTAGTCAGCCCACAGCAGGGCGACTGGGTGCACTCGGCCAGTAGCAGGCCGACAGCTGGCCAGCCTGCGACGTGTCGCGCGCTGATTGGGCAGGCCACGTCGCGAGGGGGGAGAGAGGGAGCTGTCGGCGCGGCTGTCACAGGGCGAGCCCCTGTCGGCTTACCGCGGGCCGATCGGCCAGCTGCGGCCGATAGGGTGTGGACCCACCTCACGTGGCACGGCAGGCTCCCTGCGTCTCCCACGCACGCGAGCGTTCTTCTTCTGTTCTTTCCTTCTCCTCTCTGTACACCAAAATGCCCCCAATTTCTACACCTAAATGAACCATTTATTTGCGGATTTGGCACCCTGAATGGATTCTACTCAGTTAGGGCAACCAAAAGAGACCTCGATCTATTGATGGGGTAGCTCGTGGTGGTCGTGGTGAGCATTTAGGTGGAGTTTTTTTCCAGCTCATTGGTGGAGCTTGTTGCGGCGGTGGAGGTGGTGGTGGTGGTGGAGAAGTTGGGGTAGTGTGGTGGAGGCGGTGGAGGTGAAGCTCCGGCAGTTTGGTGGAGTTTCCCGCTCCGATTCCGGTGATTGAAGGCCGTCGTTCGTCGTTCGCACGCACGCTTCAAGGGTATATTTCAACCAACATTTTATTTTTCGTAGGTGCTCCGGTAGTATTTGTTAATATGTTTCGATGTGAAATAAATTAGGTGTGTGATTATTGTTAGTTGCTCCGGTAGTATACGTAAATATATTTAGATGTTAACTAATTAGTTGTGTAAAGATTTGTAGTTGCTCCGGTAGTATTAGTTGCTCCATTAATATTTTGTAACATATAGCTAGCTAATATATAGACATGTCTAATATTTGTTAGTGGGGGTATATTAAGATGTTGCTTAATACCTGTATTTCGTTATTGAAAAAAAATAGGTGACCCGAGATGTCCGATGTAGTGAACTTCATGTTGGGGAACGTAGTAATTTGAAAAAATTTCCTACGCACATGCAAGATCATGGTGATGCATAGCAACGAGAGGGGAGAGTGTTGTCCACGTACCCTCGTAGACCGAAAGAGGAAGCGTTATAACAATGCGTTTGATGTAGTCGTACGTCTTGATGGCCCGACCGATTAAGCACCGAAACTACGGCACCTCCGAGTTCTAGCACACGTTCAGCTCGATGACGATCCCCGGACTCCGATCCAGCAGAATGTCGGGGAAGAGTTCCGTCAGCACAACGGCGTGGTGATGATCTTGATGTTCTACCGTCGCAGGGCTTCGCCTAAGCACTGCTACAATATTATCGTGGATTATGGTGGAGGGGGGCACCGCACACGGCTAAGAGATCAATGATCAATTGTTGTGTCTGTGGGGTGCCCCCCTGCCCTCATATATAAAGGAGCAAGGGAGGGAGGCGGCCGGCCTAGGAGGAGGGCGCGCCAAGGGGGGATTCCTACTCCCACCGGGAGTAGGACTCCTCCTTCCCTTGTTGGAGTAGGAGAGAAGGAAAGAGGGGGAGAGGAACAAGGAAAAGTGGGCTGCACCCCTTGTCCAATTCGGACCAGAGGGGGGGCGCCTCCTTCCTTTTGGCCTCTCTCTTCTATTCCCGTATGGCCCAATAAGGCCCATATACTTCCCGGTGAATTCTCGTAACTCTCCGGTACTCCGAAAAATGCCCGAATCACTCGGAACCTTTCCGATGTCTGAATATAGTTGTCCAATATATCGATCTTTACGTCTCGACCATTTCGAGACTCCACGTCATGTCCCCGATCTCATCTGGGACTCTGAACTCCTTTGGTACATCAAAACTCATAAACTCATAATATAACTGTCATCGAAACCTTAAGCGTGCGGACCCTACGGGTTCGAGAACAATGTAGACATGACCGAGACACGTCTCCAGTCAATAACCAATAGCGGAACCTGGATGCTCATATTGGCTCCCACATATTCTACGAAAATCTTTATCGGTCAGACCGCATAACAACATACATTGTTCCCTTTGTCATCGGTATGTTACTTGCCCGAGATTCAATCGTCGGTATCTCAATACCTAGTTCAATCTCGTTACCGGCAAGTCTCTTTACTCGTTCTGTAATACATCATCCTGCAACTAACTCATTAGTTGCAATGCTTGCAAGGCTTAAGTGATGTGCATTACCGAGAGGGCCCAGAGATACCTCTCCGACAATCGGAGTGACAAATCCTAATCTCGAAATACGCCAACCCAACAAGTACCTTCGGAGACACCTGTAGAGCACCTTTATAATTACCCAGTTACGTTGTGACGTTTGGTAGCACACAAAGTGTTCCTCCGGTAAATGGGAGTTGCATAATCTCATAGTCATAGGAACATGTATAAGTCATGAAGAAAGAAATAGCAACAAACTAAACGATCAAGTGCTATGCTAACGGAATGGGTCAAGTCAATCACATCATTCTCCTAATGATGTGATCCCGTTAATCAAATGACAACTCATGTCTATGGTTAGGAAACATAACCATCTTTGATCAACAAGCTAGTCAAGTAGAGGCATACTAGTGATACTCTATTTGTCTATGTATTCACACATGTATTATGTTTCCGGTTAATACAATTCTAGCATGAATAATAAACATTTATCATGATATAAGGAAATACATAATAACTTTACTATTTCCTCCAGGGCATATTTCCTTCAATCTCCCACTTTCACTAGAGTCAATAATCTAGTTCACATCGCCATGTGATTTAATACCAATAGTTCACATCACCATGTGATTAACACCCATAGTTCACATCGACATGTGACCAACACCCAAAGGGTTTACTAGTCAATGATCTAGTTCACATCGCTATGTGATTAACACCCAAAGAGTACTAAGGTGTGATCATGTTTTGCTTGTGAGAGAAGTTTAGTCAACGGGTCTGCCACATTCAGATCCGTAAGTATTTTGCAAATTTCTATGTCAACAATGCTCTGCACGGAGCT
Organism: Triticum urartu; assembly: GCF_003073215.2. NCBI lineage: Eukaryota > Viridiplantae > Streptophyta > Magnoliopsida > Poales > Poaceae > Triticum > Triticum urartu. The sequence continues at coordinate 24,587,681 of NC_053023.1, forward strand.
ACTCTAGCTAATTGCTCTCACTTTCAATATGTATCCAGATTGAGACTTTGAGTCATCTGGATTAGTGTCAAGACTTGCATCGACGTAACCCTTTACGACGAACCTTATGTCACCTCCATAATCGAGAAACATATCCTTATTCCACTAAGGATAATTTTGACCAATGTCCAGTGATCTACTCCTAGATCACTATTGTACTCCCTTGCCAAACACAGGGCAAGGTATACAATAGGTCTGGTACACAGCATGGCATATTTATAGAACCTATGGCTGAGGCATAGGGAATGACTTTCATTCTCTCTCTATCTTCTGTCGTGGTCAGGTTTTGAGTCTTACTCAACTTCACACCTTGTAACAAAGGCAAGAACTCCTTCTTTGACTGTTCCATTTTGAACTACTTCAAAATCTTGTCAAGGTATGTATTCATCTCATTGAAAAACATATCAAGCATCTTGATCTATCTCTATAGATCTTGATGCTCAATATGTAAGCAGCTTCACCGAGGTCTTTCTTTGAAAAACTCCTTTCAAACATTCCTTTATGCTTTGTAGAATAATTCTACATTATCTCCGATCAACAATATGTCACACATATACTTATCAGAAATGTTGTAGTGCTCCCACTCACTTTCTTGTAAATACAGGCTTCACCGCAAGTCTGTATAAAACTATATGCTTTGATCAACTTATCAAAGCGTATATTCCAACTCCGAGATGCTTGCACCAGTCCATAGATGGATCGCTGGAGCTTGCATATTTTGTTAGCACCTTTAGGATTGAAAAACTTCTGGTTGCATCATATACAACTCTTCTTTAATAAATCCATTAAGGAATGTAGTTTTGTTTATCCATTTGCCAGATTTCATAAAATGCGGCAATTGCTAACATGATTCGGACAGACTTAAGCATAGATACGAGTGAGAAATCTCATCGTAGTCAACACCTTGAACTTGTCGAAAACCTTTTGCTTGCAACAATTCTAGCTTTGTAGATAGTAACACTACTATTAGCGTCCGTCTTCCTCTTGAAGATCCATTTAATCTCAATGGCTCACCAATCAACGGGCAAGTCAATCAAAGTCCATACTTTGTTCTTATACATGGATCCCATCTCAGATTTCATGGCCTTAAATCATTTTGTGGAATCTGGGCTCATCATCGCTTCCTCATAGTTCGTAGGTTCGTCATGGTCAAGTAACATGGCCTCCAGAACAGGATTACCGTACCACTCTGGTGCGGATCTCACTCTGGTTGATCTACGAAGTTCTGTAGTAACTTGATCTGAAGTTTCATGATCATCATCATTAACTTCCTCTCTTGTTGGTGTAGACATCACTGGAACTGATTTCTGTGATGAACTATTTTCCAATTCGGGAGAAGGTACAATTACCTTATCAAGTTCCATTTTCCTCCCACTCACTTCTTTCGAGAGAAACTCCTTCTCTAGAAAGGATCCATTCTCAGCAACGAATATCTTGCCTTCGGATCTGTGATAGAAGGTGTACCCAACAGTTTCTTTTGGGTATCCTATGAAGATTTACTTCTCCGATTTGGGTTCGAGCTTATCATATTGAAACTTTTTCACATAAGCATCGCAGTCCTAAACTTTAAGAAACGACAGCTGAGGTTTCACGCCAAACCACAGTTCATACGGTGTCATCTCCACGGATTTAGATGGTGCCCTATTTAACGTGAATGTAGCCGTCTCTAATGCATAACCCCAAAACAATAGTGGTAGATCGGTAAGAGACATCATAGATCGCACTATATCTAATAAAGTACGGTTATGACGTTCTGACACACCATTATACTGTGGTGTTCCAGGTGGCGTGAGTAGTGAAACTATTTCACATTGTTTTAACTGAAGGCCAAACTCGCAACTCAAATATTTTACTTCTGCGATCATATCGTAGAAACTTTTATTTTTGTTACGATGATTCTCCACTTCACTCTGAAATTCTTTGAACTTTTCAAATGTTTCAGACTTGTGTTTCATCAAGTAGATATACTCATATCTGCTCAAATCATCTGTGAAGATTAGAAAATAATGATACCTGCCGCGAGCCTCAATATTCATCGGACCACATACATCAGTATATATGTGTTGGGGAATGTTGCAGAAAACAAAAAAATTTCCTACGTTTCACCAAGATCAATCTATGGAGTCAACTAGCAACGAGAGGAAAGTGCATCTACATACCCTTGTAGATCGCGGGCGGAAGCGTTCAAGAGAACGTGGATGATGGAGTCGTACTCGCCGTGATTCAAATCACCGATGACCAAGTGCCGAACGGACGGCACCTCCGCGTTCAACACACGTACGGAGCGGATGACGTCTCCTTCTTCTTGATCCAGCAAGGGGGAAGGAGAGGTTGATGAAGATACAGTAGCACGACGGCGTGGTGGTGGATGCAGCAGTGAACGCAGCAGGGCTTCGCTGAGCTTCTGCGAGAGGGAGAGGTGTAGCAGGGGAGAGGGAGGCGCCAAGGCTTGAGGTGCGGCTGCCCTCCCTCCTCCTCCTTTATATAGGCCCCCTAGGGGGGTGCGCCGGCCCTAGGAGATGGGATCTCCTAGGGGGGGGCGGCCAAGGGGTGGAGTAGCCCCCAAGGCAAGTGGAGGCGCCCCCTCCCCTAGGGTTCCCAACCCTAGGCGCATGGGGGACCCAAGGGAGGGGCGCACCAGCCCTTAGACCCTCCCCACTTCAGCCCATGGGGCCCTCCGGGATGGGTGGCCCCACCCGGTGGACCCCCGGGACCCATCCGGTGGTCCCGGTACAATATCGGTGACCCTGAAACTTTCCCGATGGCCGAAACAACACTTCCTATATATAATTCTTCACCTCCGGACCATTCCGGAACTCCTCATGACGTCCAGGATCTCATCCGGGACTCCGAACAACTTTCAGATTACTACATACTCATATCTATACAACCCTAGCATCACTGAACCTTAAGTGTGTAGACCCTACGGGTTCGGGAGACAAGCAGACATGACCGAAATGACTCTCTGGTCAATAACCAACAGCGGGATCTGGATACCCATGTTGGCTCCCACATGCTCCTCGATGATCTCATCGGATGAACCACGATGTCGAGGGCCTAATCAATCCCGTACTCAATTCCCTTTGTCAATCGGTATGTTACTTGCCCGAGACTCGATCGTCGGTATCCCAATACCTCGTTCAGTCTCGTTACCGGCAAGTCACTTTACTCGTACCGTAATGCATGATCCCGTGATCAACCACTTGATCACATTGAGCTCATTATGATGGTGCATTACCGAGTGGGCCCAGAGATACCTCTCCATCATACGGAGTGACAAATCCCAGTCTCGATTTGTGCCAACCCAACAGACACTTTCGGAGATACCTGTAATGTACCTTTATAGTCACCCAGTTACGTTGTGACGTTTGGCACACCCAAGGCACTCCTACGGTATCCGGGAGTTGCACAATCTCATGGTCTGAGGAAATGATACTTGACATCCAGAAAAGCTAGAGCAAACGAACTACACGATCTTTGTGCTATGCTTAGGTTTGGGTCTTGTCCATCACATCATTCTCCTAATGATGTGATCCCGTTATCAATGACATCCCCATGTCCGTAGCCAGAAAACCATGACTATCTGTTGATCAACGAGCTAGTAAACTAGAGGCTCACTAGGGACACATTGTGGTCTATGTATTCACACATGTATTACGATTTCCGGATAATACAATTATAGCATGAATAATAGACAATTATCATGAACAAGGAAATATAATAATCATTTTATTATTTCCTCTAGGGCATATTTCAAACAGTCTCCCACTTGCACTAGAGTCAATCATCTAGTTACATTGTGATGAATTGAACACCCATGGAATTCTGGTGTTGATCATGTTTTGCTCTAGGGAGAGGTTTAGTCAACGGATCTGCTACATTCAGGTCTGTATGCACTTTACAAATCTCTATGTCTCCATTTTGAACACTTTCACGAATGGAGTTGAAGCGACGCTTGATATGCCTGGTCTTCCTGCGAAACCTGGGCTCCTTGGCAAGGGCAATAGCTCCAGTGTTGTCACAGAAGATAGTCATCGGGCCTGACGCATTGGTATGACTCCTAGGTCGGTAATGAACTCCTTCATCCAGACTGCTTCGTGTGCTGCCTCCGAGGCTGCCATGTACTCCGCTTCACATGTAGATCCCGGCACAATGCTTTTCTTGCAACTGCACCAGCTTACTGCCCCACCATTCAATATATACACGTATCCGGCTTGTGATTTAGAGTCTGTGTCGAAGCTAGCGTCGACGTAACCCTTTACGACGATCTCTTCGTCACCTCCATAAACGAGAAACATTTCCTTAGTCCTTTTCAGGTACTTCAGGATATTCTTGACCGCTGTCCAGTGTTCCTTGCCGGGATTACTTTGGTACCTGCCTACCAAACTTACGGCAAGGTTTACATCAGGTATGGTACACAGCATGGAATACATAATAGACCCTATGGCTGATGCATAGGGGATGACATTCATCTCTTCTATATCCTCTGCCGTGGTCGGACATTGAGCTGAGCTCAATTTCACACCTTGCAACACAGGCAAGAACCCCTTCTTAGACTTATCCATATTGAACTTCTTCAATATCTTATCAAGGTATGTGCTTTGTGAAAGACCTATGAGGCGTCTTGATCTATCTCTATAGATCTTGATGCCTAATATATAAGCAGCTTCTCCAAGGTCCTTCATTGAAAAACTCTTATTCAAGTAGGCCTTAATGCTGTCCAAAAGTTCTATATCATTTCCCATCAAAAGTATGTCATCTACATATAATATGAGAAATGCTACAGAGCTCCCACTCACTTTCTTGTAAACGCAGGCTTCTCCATAAGTCTGCATAAACCCAAACGCTTTGATCATCTCATCAAAGCGAATGTTCCAACTCCAAGATGCTTGCACCAGCCCATAAATCGAGCGTTGGAGCTTGCACACCTTGTCAGCATTCTTAGGATCGACAAAACCTTCTGGCTGCATCATATACAATTCTTCCTTAAGGAAACCATTAAGGAATGACGTTTTGACGTCCATTTGCCATATCTCATAATCATAGAATGCGGCAATTGCTAACATGATTCGGACGGACTTCAGCTTCGCTACAGGTGAGAAAGTCTCATCGTAGTCAACCCCCTGAACTTGTTGATAACCTTTAGCGACAAGCCGAGCTTTACAGATGGTCACATTACCATCCGCGTCTGTCTTCTTCTTAAAGATCCATTTATTTTCTATGGCTCGCCGATCATCGGGCAAGTCAGTCAAAGTCCATACTTCATTTTCATACATGGATCCTATCTCGGATTTCATGGCTTCCAGCCATTTGTCGGAATCCGGGCCCGCCATCGCTTCTTCATAGTTCGAAGGTTCACCGTTGTCTAACAACATGATTTCCAAGACAGGGTTGCCGTACCACTCTGGTGCGGAACGTGTCCTTGTGGACCTTCGAAGTTCAGTAGGAGCTTGATCTGAAGTATCTTGATCATCATCATTAACTTCCTCTCTAATTGGTGCGGGCACCACAGGAACATTTTCCTGAGTTGCGCTACTCTCTGCTTCAAGAGGTAGTACTTCATCAAGCTCTACTTTCCTCCCACTTACTTCTTTCGAGAGAAACTCCTTCTCTAGAAAGGATCCATTCTTGGCAACAAAGATCTTGCCTTCGGATCTGAGGTAGAAGGTATACCCAATAGTTTCTTTAGGGTATCCTATGAAGACACATTTTTCTGACTTGGGTTCGAGCTTTTCAGGTTGAAGTTTCTTGACATAAGCATCGCATCCCCAAACTTTTAGAAACGACGGCTTAGGTTTCTTCCCAAACCATAATTCATACGGTGTCGTCTCAACGGATTTCGACGGAGCCCTATTTAAAGTGAATGCGGCAGTCTCTAAAACATAGCCCCAAAATGATAGCAGTAAATCGGTAAGAGACATCATAGATCACACCATATCTAATAGAGTGCGATTACGACGTTCGGACACACCATTACGCTGAGGTGTTCCAGGCGGCGTGAGTTGTGAAACTATTCCACGTTTTCTTAAGTGTGTGCCAAATTCGTGACTCAAGTATTCGCCCCCACGATCTGATTGCAAGAACTTGATTTTCCTGTCACGTTGATTCTCAACCTCACTCTGAAATTCCTTGAACTTTTCAAAGGTCTCAGACTTATGTTTCATTAAGTAGACATACCCATATCTACTCAAGTCATCAGTGAGGGTGAGAACATAACGATAGCCACCGCGAGCCTCAACGCTCATTGGACCGCACACATCAGTATGTATGATTTCCAATAAGTTGGTTGCTCGCTCCATTGTTCCTGAGAACGGAGTCTTGGTCATTTTACCCATGAGGCATGGTTCGCACGTGTCAAATGATTCATAATCAAGAGACTCTAAAAGTCCATATGCATGGAGCTTCTTCATGCGTTTGACACCTATGTGATCAGGGCGGCAGTGCCACAAGTATGTGGGACTATCATTATCAACCTTACATCTTTTGGTATTCACACTATGAACATGTGTAGCATTACGCTCGAGATTCATTAAGAATAAACCATTCACCATCGGAGCATGGCCATAAAACATATCTCTCATATAAATAGAACAACCATTATTCTCGGATTTAAATGAGTAGCCATCTCATATTAAACGAGATCCTGATACAATGTTCATGCTCAAAGCTGGTACTAAATAACAATTATTGAGGTTTAAAACTAATCCCGTAGGTAAATGTAGAGGTAGCGTGCCGACGGTGATCACATCGACCTTGGAACCATTCCCGACGCGCATCGTCACCTCGTCCTGCGCCAGTCTCCGCTTATTCCGCAGCTCCTTTCGTGATGCCGGCCTTCTTGTCCGCTAAGTATTTGGGGCAGTTCCGCTTCCAATGACCACTTCCCTTGCAATAAAAACACTCAGTCTCGGGCTTGGGTCCATTCTTTGGCTTCTTCCCGGTAGCTTGCTTACCGGGCGCGGCAACTCCCTTGCTGTCCTTCTTGAAGTTCTTCTTACCCTTGCCTTTCTTGAACTTAGTGGTTTTATTCACCATCAACACTTCATGTTCCTTTTTGACTTCTACCTCTGCTGATTTCAGCATTGCAAATAATTCAGGAATGGTCTTTTCCATCCCCTGCATATTGAAGTTCATCACAAAGCTCTTGTAGCTTGGTGGAACCGACTGAAGGATTCTGTCAATGACTGCGTCATCCGAGAGATCAACTCCCAGCTAAGTCAAGCGCTTATGTAACCCAGACATTGTGAGTATGTGCTCACTGACAGAACTATTTTCCTCCATCTTACAGCTGAAGAACTTGTCAGAGACTTCATATCTCTCGACCCGGGCATGAGCTTGGAAAACCATTTTCAGCTCTTCGAACATCTCATATGCTCCGTGTCGCTCAAAACGCTTTTGGAGCCCCGGTTCTAAGCTGTAAAGCATGCCGCACTGAACGAGGGAGTAATCATCAGCACGTGTCTGCCAAGCGTTCATAACGTCTTGGTTCTGTGGGACGGGTGCGTCACCTAGCGGTGCTTGTAGGACATAATCTTTCTTGGCAGCTATGAGGATGATCCTCAGGTTCCGGACCCAGTCCGTATAGTTGCTGCCATCGTCTTTCAGCTTGGTTTTCTCTAGGAACGCGTTGAAGTTGAGGACAACGTTGGCCATTTGATCTACAAGACATATTGTAAAGATTTTAGACTAAGTTCATGATAATTAAGTTCATTTAATCAAATTATTCAATGAACTCCCACTTAGATAGACATCCCTCCAGTCATCTAAGTATAACATGATCCGAGTTGACTAGGCCGTGTCCGACCATCATGTGAGACGGACTAGTCAACATCGGTGAACATCTTCATATTGATCGTATCTTCTATACGACTCATGCTCGAACTTTCGGTCTTCTGTGTTCCGAGGCCATGTCTGTACATGCTAGGCTCGTCAAGTCAACCTAAGTGTATTGCGTGTGTAAATCTGTCTTACACCCGTTGTATGTGAACGTTGGAATCTATCACACCCGATCATCACGTGGTGCTTCGAAACAATGAACTGTCGCAACGGCGCATAGTTAGGGGGAACACTTTCTTGAAATTATTATGAGGGATCATATTATTTACTACTGTCGTTCTAAGTAAACAAGATGCAAAAACATGATAAACATCACATGCATTCAAATAATAGTGACACAATATGGCCAATATCATATGGCTCCTTTGATCTCCATCTTGGGGCTCCATGATCATCTTGTCACCGGCATGACACCATGATCTCCATCATCATGATCTCCATCATCGTGTCTCCATGAAGTTGCTCGCCAACTATTACTTCTACTACTATGGCTAACGCTTTAGCAATAAAGTAAAGTAATTACATGACGTTTATGTTGACACGCAGGTCATAAATAAATAAAGACAACTCCTATGGATCCTGCCGGTTGTCATACTCATCGACATGCAAGTCGTGATTCCTATGACAAGAACATGATCAATCTCATACATCACATATATCATTCATCATTCATCACAACTTTTGGCCATATCACATCACGAAACACTTGCTGCAAAAACAAGTTAGACGTCCTCTAATTGTTGTTGCAAGTTTTTTACGTGGCTGCTATAGGTTTCTAGCAAGAACGTTTCTTACCTACGCCAAAACCACAACGTGAATTGCCAATTTCTATTTACCCTTCATAAGGACCCTGTTCATCGAATCCGATCCGACTAAAGTGGGAGAGACAGACACCCGCCAGCCACCTTATGCAACTAGTGCATGTCAATCGGTGGAACCGGTCTCACGTAAGCGTACGTGTAAGGTTGGTCCGGGCCGCTTCATCCCACGATGCCGCCGAATCAATATAAGACTAGTAACGGCAAGCAAATTGACAATATCGACGCCCACAACTACTTTGTGTTCTACTTGTGCATAGTAACTACGCATAGACCTAGCTCATGATGCCACTATTGGGGAACGTTGCAGAAAACAAAAAAAATTCCTACGTTTCACCAAGATCAATCTATGGAGTCAACTAGCAACGAGAGGAGAGTGCATCTACAAACCCTTGTAGATCGCGAGCGGAAGCGTTCAAGAGAACGTGGATGATGGAGTCGTACTCGCCGTGATTCAAATCACCGATGACCAAGTGCCGAACGGACGGCACCTCCGCGTTCAACACACGTACGGAGCGGATGATGTCTCCTTCTTGATCCAGCAAGGGGGAAGGATAGGTTGATGAAGATACAACAGCACGACGGCGTGGTGGTGGATGCAGCAGTGAACGCAGCAGGGCTTCGCCGAGCTTCTGCGAGAGGGAGAGGTGTAGCACGAGAGAGGGAGGCGCCAAGACTTGAGGTGCGGCTGCCCTCCCTCCACCCCCCTTTATATAGGCCCCCTAGGGGGGTGCGTCAGCCCTAGGAGATGGGATCTCCTAGGGGGGGCGGCGGCCAGGGGGTGGAGTAGCCCCCAAGGCAAGTGGAGGCGCCCCCTCCCCTAGGGTTCCCAACCCTAGGCGCATGGGGGGCCCAAGGGAGGGGCGCACCAGCCCACTAAGGGCTGGTTCCCCTCCCCACTCCAGCCCATGGGGCCCTCCGGGATGGGTGGCCCCACCCGGTGGACCCCCGAGACCCATCCGGTGGTCCCGGTACAATACCGGTGACCCCGAAACTTTCCCGATGGCCGAAACAACACTTCCTATATATAATTCTTCACCTCCGGACCATTACGGAACTCCTCGTGACGTCCAGGATCTCATCCGGGACTCCGAACAACTTTCGGATTACTGCATACTCGTATCTATAAAACCCTAGCGTCACCGAACCTTAAGTGTGTAGACCCTACGGGTTCGAGAGACAAGCAGACATGACCGAGACGACTCTCTGGTCAATAACCAACAGCGGGATCTGGATACCCATGTTGGCTCCCACATGCTCCTCGATGATCTCATCGGATGAACCACGATGTCGAGGACCTAATCAATCCCGTACTCAATTCCCTTTGTAAATCGGTACGTTACTTGCCCGAGACTCGATCGTCTGTATCCCAATACCTCGTCAGTCTCGTTACCGGCAAGTCACTTTACTCGTACCGTAATGCATGATCCCGTGATCAACCACTTGATCACATTGAGCTCATTATGATGATGCATTACCGAGTGGGCCCAAAGATACCTCTCCGTCATACGGAGTGACAAATCCCAGTCTCGATTCGTGCGAACCCAACAGACACTTTCGGAGATACCTGTAATGTACCTTTATAGTTACCTAGTTACGTTGTGACGTTTGGCACACCCAAGGCACTCCTACGGTATCCGGGAGTTGCACAATCTCATGGTCTATGGAAATGATACTTGACATCCAGAAAAGCTACAGCAAATGAACTACACGATCATTGTGCTATGCTTAGGTTTGGGTCTTGTCCATCACATCATTCTCCTAATGATGTTATCCCGTTATCAATGACATCCCCACGTCCATAGCCAGGAAACCATGACTATCTGTTGATCAACGAGCTAGTAAACTAGAGGCTCACTAGGGACAGATTGTGGTCTATGTATTCACACATGTATTACGATTTTCAGATAATACAATTATAGCATGAATAATAGACAATTATCACGAACAAGGAAATATAATAATCATTTTATTATTGCCTCTAGGGCATATTTCCAACAATATGATTTCCAACAAATCTGTGCTCGCTCCATTGTTCCGTAGAACGGAGTCTTAGTCATCTTGCCCATGAGGCATGGTTCGCAAGCATCAACTAATTCATAATCAAGTGATTCCAAAAGTCCATCAGCATGGAGTTTCTTTATGCCCTTTACACTAATATGACCTAAACTGCAGTGCCACAAATAAGTTGCACTATCATTATTAACTTTGCATCTTTTGGTTTCAATATTATGAATATGTGTATCACTACGATCGAGATCCAACGAACCATTTTCATTGGGTGTGTAACCATATAAGGTTTTATTCATGTAAACAGAACAACAATTTATTCTCTTACTTAAATGAATAACCCTATTGCAATAAACATGATCAAATCATATTCATGCTTAACGCAAACACCAAATAACACTTATTTAGGTTCAACACTAATCCTGAAAGTATAGGGAGTGTGCGATGGTGATCATATCAATCTTGGAACCACTTCCAACACACATCGTCACTTCACCCTTAACTAGTCTCTGTTCATTCTGCAACTCCCGTTTTGAGTTACTACTCTTAGCAACTGAACCAGTATCGAATATCGAGGGGTTGCTACGAACACTAGTAAAATACACATCAATAATCTATATATCAAATATACCTTTGTTCACTTTGCCATCCTTCTTATCCGTCAAATACTTGGGGCAGTTCCGCTTCTAGTGACCAGCCCCTTTGCAGTAGAAGCACTCAGTCTCAGGCTTAGGTCCAGACTTGGGCTTCTTCACTTGAGCAGCAACTTGCTTGCCGTTCTTCTTGAAGTTCCCTTTCTTCCCTTTGCCCTTTTTGAAACTAGTGGTCTTTGTCAACCATCAACACTTGATGCTTTTCTTGATTTCTACCTTCGTCGATTTCAGCATCACGAAGAGCTTGGGAATCATTTCCGTTATCCCTTGCATATTATAGTTCATCAAGAAGTTCTACTAACTTGGTGATGGTGACTAGAGAATTCTGTCAATCACTATTTTATCTGGAAGATTAACTCCCACTTGATTCAAGCGATTGTAGTACCCAGACAATCTGATCACATGCTCACTGCTTGAGCTATTCTCCTCCATCTTTTAGCTATAGAACTTGTTGGAGACTTCATATCTCTCAACTCGAGTATTTTCTTGAAATATTAACTTCAACTCCTGGAACATCTCATATGGTCCATGACGTTCAAAACATCTTTGAAGTCCCGATTCTAAGCCATTTAAGCATGGTGCACTAAACTATCAAGTAGTCATCATATTGAGCTAGCCAAACGTTCATAACATCTGCATCTGCTCCTGCAATAGGTTTGTCACCTAGCGGTGCATCAAGGACATAATTCTTCTGTGCAGCAATGAGGATAAACCTCAGATCACGGATCCAATCCGCATCATTGCTACTAACATCTTTCAACTTAGTTTTCTCTAGGAACATATCAAAAATAAAACAGGGGAGCTAAACACGAGCTATTGATCTACAACATAGATATGCTAATACTACCAGGACTAAGTTCATGATAAATTTAAGTTCAATTAATCATATTACTTAAGAACTCCCACTTAGAAAGACATCCCTCTAATCTTCTAAGTGATCACGTGATCCAAATCAACTAAACCATAACCGATCATCACATGAAATGGAGTAGTTTTCAATGGTGAACATCACTATGTTGATCATATCTACTATATGATTCACGCTCGACCTTTCAGTCTCAGTGTTCTGAGGCCATATCTGCATATGCTAGGCTCGTCAAGTTTAACCTGAGTATTCTGTGTGTGCAAAACTGGCTTGCACCCGTTGTAGATGGACGTAGAGCTTATCACACCCGATCATCACGTGGTGTCTGGGCACGACGAACTTTGGCAACGGTGCTTACTCAGGGAGAACACTATTTATCTTAAAATTTAGTGGGAGATCATCTTATAATGCTACCGTCAATCAAAGCAAGATAAGATGCATAAAAGATGAACATCACATGCAATCAAAATATGTGATATGATATGGTCATCATCATCTTGTGCCTTTGATCTCCATCTCCAAAGCATCGTCATGATTTCCATTGTCACCGGCATGACACCATGATCTCCATCATCTTGATCTATATCAATGTGTCGTCACATGGTCGTCTCGCCAACTATTGCTCTTGCAACTATTGCTATCGCATAGCGATAAAGTAGGGCAATTATTTGGCGCTTGCATCTTATGCAATAGAGAGATAACCATAAGGCTTTTGTCAGTTGCCGATAACTTCAACAAAACATGATCATCTCATACAACAACTTATATCTCATCACGTCTTGACCATATCACATCACAACATGCCCTACAAAAACAAGTTAGACATCCTTTACTTTGTTGTTGCAAGTTTTACGTGGCTGCTACGGGCTGAGCAAGAACCGTTCTTACCTACGCATCAAAACCACAACGACAGTTTGTCAAGTTTGTGCTGTTTTAACCTTCACAAGGACCGGGCATAGCCACACTCGGTTCAACTAAAGTTGGAGAAACTGACACCCGCCAGCCATCTGTGTGCAAAGCACGTCGGTAGAACCAGCCTCGCGTAAGCGTACGCGTAATGTCGGTCCGGGCCGCTTCATCCAACAATACCGCCGAACCAAAGTATCACATGCTGGTAAGCAGTATGACTTATATCGCCCACAAATCACTTGTGTTCTACTCGTGCATATGACATCTACGCATAAAACCTGGCTCGGATGCCACTGTTGGGGAACGTAGTAATTTCAAAAAAATTCCTACGCACACGCAAGATCATGGTGATGCATAGAAACGAGAGGGGAGAGTGTTGTCCACGTACCCTCGTAGACCGAAAGCGGAAGCATTATAACAACGCGGTTGATGTAGTCGTACGTCTTCATGGCCTGACCGATCAAGCACCAAAACTACGGCACCTCCGAGTTCTAGCACACGTTCAGCTCGATGACGATCCCCGGACTCTGATCCAGCAGAATGTTGGGGAAGAGTTCCTTCAGCATGACGGCGTGGTGACGATCTTGATATTCTACCATCGCAAGGCTTCGCCTAAGCACCGCTACAATATTATCGAAGATTATGGTGGAGGGGGGCACCGCACACGGCTAAGAGATCAATGATCAATTGTTGTGTCTGTGGGGTGCCCCCCTGCCCCCTTATATATAGGAGCAAGGGAGGGAGGCGGCCGGCCTAGGAGGAGGGCGCGCCAAGGGGGGATTCCTACTCCCACCAGGAGTAGGACTCCTCCTTCCCTTGTTGGAGTAGGAGAGAAGGAAAGAGGGGGAGAGGAACAAGGAAAAGTGGGCTGCACCTCTTGTCCAATTTGGACCAGAGGGGGGGGGCGCGCCTCCTTCCTTTTGGCCTCTCTCCTCTATTCCCGAATGGCCCAATAAGGTCCATATACTCCCCGGCGAATTCCCGTAACTCTCCGGTACTCCGAAAAATGCCCGAATCACTCGGAACCTTTCCGATGTCCGAATATAGTCGTCCAATATATCGATCTTTATGTCTCGACCATTTCGAGACTCCTCGTCATGTCCCCGATCTCATCCAAGTCTCCGAACTCCTTCGGTACATCAAAACTCATAAACTCATAATATAACTGTCATCGAAACCTTAAGCGTGCGGACCCTACAGGTTCGAGAACAATGTAGACATGACCGAGACACGTCTCCGGTCAATAACCAATAGCGGAACCTGAATGCTCATATTGGCTCCCACATATTCTACGAAGATCTTTATCGGTCAGACCGCATAACAACATACGTTGTTCCCTTTGTCATTGGTATATTACTTGCCCGAGATTCGATCGTCGGTATCTCAATACCTAGTTCAATCTCGTTACCGGCAAGTCTCTTTACTCGTTCCGTAATACATCATCCTGCAACTAACTCATTAGTTGCAATGCTTGCAAGGCTTAAGTGATGTGCATTACCGAGAGGGCCCAGAGATACCTCTCCGACAATCGGAGTGACAAATCCTAATCTCGAAATACGCCAACCCAACAAGTACCTTCGGAGACACCTGTAGAGCACCTTTATAATCACCCAGTTACGTTGTGACGTTTGGTAGCACACAAAGTGTTCCTCCGGTAAATGGGAGTTGCATAATCTCATAGTCATAGGAACATGTATAAGTCATGAAGAAAGCAATAGCAACAAACTAAACGATCAAGTGCTATGCTAACGGAATGGGTCAAGTCAATCACATCATTCTCCTAATGATGTGATCCCATTAATCAAATGACAACTCATGTCTATGGTTAGGAAACATAACCATCTTTGATCAACAAGCTAGTCACGTAGAGGCATACTAGTGACACTCTGTTTGTCTATGTATTCACACATGTATTATGTTTCCGGTTAATACAATTCTAGCATGAATAATAAACATTTATCATGATATAAGGAAATAAATAGTAACTTTATTATTGCCTCTAGGGCATATTTTCTTCACTTCAGATTTTGCTATGGTCCTGGTACTGTCCAAACAACTGAGATGGGAGCAGATCTGAGTGAATTTACTCACATAGATGTGCCAATGAGCGCACCTCAAACATGGTCTGTCAGTCAGTTGAAAGAATGGATTGCGGCAAGTTTAGGTCTTGATACTGAAACACACACCGTCGGTGTTCATGCATTGTGGACACGGTCAAGTTCAATAATTTACTTTTATTTGAGGCCGATAGAGCAAGACTCCGAATGGGTGCCGTGGTTACAAGGTTGTGAACGAAGGGGATGCAATCATGTTGCTTTAGTGCTTCCCGTCGTGAAGGAGGTCACTGCACATGAAGGCGAGGGTGGCTACGATCCTGGTCATAGCAGTGTAGGGAGGCAGTTATCTATGTCAAATGCTGGAGATGATGGTTACGAACAAGGACAGAGCAGTCAGGTAGAAGGAGGAAATGCTTATGGTTATGAACCAGGGCAGAGTAGTCAGGTAGAAGGAGGAAATGCCGATGGTGATTACAATGGCGAGGTGGACGCTGACGAGGTAGATGGGCACATGCAAGACCAGATGGAAGAAGAAGACACCGATGTTGAAAGGGGTCATGCCGATGATTCTGACGAGTCAAATGAAGAAGAAAATGCAGAGGAGGTCCCGAATCCTGCATCGTGGAATCATGACTTCTTATCTGCAATGACCGTGAATGATGGACATGATTCAGCCTGGCAATATCATAAGAACAATATTGCGACGGGTGCTATATATCTGAACAAGCAAGCCGTGAAAGATGCAATAATTAACTGGGCAATGTCCACGCAAAGGGTTTTCACATCTCAGGTGTACAGTCAGAAATTCCTGACAATGGTATGCAAGAACGCAGATTGTCCCGCCAGGGTGCACAGCTTTCTCCCTAAGTATGGCACAAGTTGGGTGATAAGTGACTTAGTTAATCACAGTTGTCTTATTCCCTGCATCCCTCAGGATCATGCCAACCTTTTATCGACGCTTATTGCTCGGTTGTTTTATGATGAGATAGTGCAGGGCAAAGCTATGGAAGTGAAGGCAGTCCAGACAAAAGTCTTCTCCAGGTTCAAGTACAGAATTTCTTATGGCAAGGCTTGGAGGGCTAAGCATGCGGCGCTTGAGAGGGGATTTGGTTCTTATTTTGATGCATATGACTCTGTTGTCCAGCTCCTCCACACCCTGCAGCAGCGGAATCCAGGCACCTATATCGATATCCAAGACATGTTAATGCCAGAGTTCCCAACTGTGAGGGTGCTGCATCGTCTCTTCTTCTCTTTTGGTGTATGCATCGAAGCTTTCAGGCATTGCCGACCGGTGATATGTGTTGACGGTACTTTTCTCACAGGCAACTACAAGGGTCAGATCCTGACAGCCATAGGTCAAGACGGCCAAAATCAAGTCGTCCCACTCACATTTGCTTTTGTGGAGAGTGAGAACATTGAAAGTTGGACATGGTTCTTCAGGCAGTTGAAAATATCAGTTGTGAAGGAGAAGACCAATATGTGCATCCTTCATGACAGGCATGCAGGTATACTTAGTGCGATAAGGACACTGACAAACCCAGGCCCTGAGGAACAAGTTCCATGGCAGGACTTGCAGAGCCGTTGGTGCATGCGTCATCTGGGGGCTAATTTCTTCTCGTAGTTTAGAAATAAGAACCTGATGAATCTATTCAAAAAACTTTGCAAGCAGAACCAGTTATAGAAGTACAATTTGATACGCGACAGACTTAATGTGTGCACGCAGAGACACGTGAGGGACAGGAAAGCTGCAAGAGATGCAGCGGTGAGGGCACATGTTGAAGCAGTAGCTGCACAGTTGGCAACAGGAACAGCGGCCGTGGAGGAGGAGCCTGTTGGGCTATGTGACCTGCCAGGCTTTGACCCACCAGGTACTAGGAGAAGGCTTGGGAGGTCAATTAAAACCTTCGAGTAGTGGATAGAGCATGAGCCTCTGGAGAGGTGGTCTTTGCTACATGACACACATGGAGCAAGGTACGGTGTCATGACAACGAACCTCGCAGAAACATACAACTTTGTCCTCAGAGGAAACCGGGCATTGCCACTTACAGCCATCGTTGAGGGTATTTTCTATGGCACCGTCAAGTATTTCGGAGATAGACGTCAAAAAGCAGAGCTGCATATCTTCAACAACCCGAATACACGGTACTATGAAAGAGTCACAAAGTACAAGGACAACAAGATGCAAAAAGCTAGATCACACACTGTAGTCGCCATCGGTAATCAAGAAAGAAGGTTTGAGGTCCGCTTAGCCAACAACAAATTCAGATGTGCAAGTGAGTTGAGGACGCATGAGGTGAAAATTGGTAATGAAGCGTGGCCAACGTGTGAGTGCACATGCAACAAACCGAAATTGCTTCACTACCTTGCTCACATGTACTTGCTGCTTGCGGGCAGCTTGGAATGGACGCAATATCGTTTGTGTCTCCATTTTTTCTGAAAGAGTCTGTCCTCAATACCTGGACAGGTGAGCTGATGGGTTTTCGATCAATGGGTAATTTCAACAGCGTCAACCCCGCTGAAAGGCGTTACATTCCAAACCCAGAGCATATGCGTACAAGTAGAGGCAGACGGCAGTGTCAGCGCATCCGGAATGATATGGGTGAATCTGAAGCAGGAGGTCCGACTAGGCAATGCATTCTATGCAATGAATTTGGCCATAGGGACACTAATTGTCCCACTTTCGCCACTGGGTGTGGACGACGCAACCGGGGAAGAAGAGGAGGTAGAGACAGTAGAGGAGTAAGGGCGAGAGGAAGAATCTAAGCTAGCAGTAGTATGTTCTGAATTTGTATTAAGTGTGGCACTATGTTCTGAATTTGTATTTAAGTGTGGCACTATGTTCTGAATTTGTATTAAGTGTGGCACTATGTTCTAAATTTGTATTAAGTGTGGCACAATGTTCTGAATTTTTATTAAGTGTGACACTATGTTATGAATTTGTATTTAGTGTGGCGCTATGTTCTGAATTTTTATTAAGTGTGGCACTATTTTCTGATTTTTTTTATGCGCAGGAATGTCGGGAATGTGGTTGCTGAATGGGGACATTGATAGGGGTCATCGTGGTGCGATATGGTATGAGCACAAGCTTGAACCTCTGGTCACTCGCACTCCTAAGGAAAACTGGATGATACACCCAGGATGGCTTCAGCGGTATGCGCTTTATTAATTTGCACACTAACATGCATATTAATGGAAGACACTAACTGAAATGTTCTCTGATGAAGGTTGAAATGGGCCGACCTTTTACCTTTCGCGCGTCTGGTTGAGTCTATCCCGGGTGAGAAACGCATCTCCATCGACGGGTCCTTACTGAGCTGCTTAGTGGACCGTTGGAGGCCAGAGACCCACACGTTTCACTTCCGATGGGGAGAGATGGCTCCTACTCCGGAGGATGTGTCACTTTCACTCGGACTACCGTTGGCAGGTCATGCCATAGGACCGTTGCATGCACCGGCTGGTTGGGAGCGAGCCCTTACACAACGTTTTCATGGTGTTTTTCTAGATGCTCCGGAACCGGTATGGGAGCATCACGGACCTAAGTATGAGTGGTTGCTCAATTTCTAGGTAATTTCCCCAACCTCTTATCTTCAAGTTATCGTGCATATGGTTTTACAGAAAATAATTGCGGCTAACTAAAACTTTCTCTTTGCTTAATGCAGATCCAAAACTTTCGGGCGTCGTTGACTGTGGAACAGATCACTCGGAGCCTGGAGACCTACTTGATGTGGCTTTTCGGCAAGGTGATGTTCACAAAGAACCATGTCACCATTATTAGCGCGCTCTACATCCCTATGGCACTCGAGATAGCGAGTGCTCAGACGGCGGATCAGATCAGACAGAGGAGTTGGGGTTCGGCGGTCTTAGCGGCTACATACCGAGGTATGTGCAACGGTTGCCAGCTTACATCGAGAAAGCCAACCCTTCTTGGATGCCCTCTATTCCTACAGCTATGGTCGTGGGAGAGGTTCTCTATAGGGCGACCAGATGTACGTGTTTGTGAGCCTATAGACGCCATGTTTGATGTTGACGGCATCGACATGCCTACTTTCGGTCTGTGTTGGACACGTCGCGAGGTATGCACCGTGTTATAGTTTAATGCAACTTTTTTCTACACAAGAGATAGTTCGATGCTAGCGGCTACTAACTTTTGTTTTCTGCAGAGACGCTTTGCTAGTGATCAGACCAGGAAAGCATACACAGCATTGAACGAGCAGTTCGATGCGTACACCGGGGTCATCTGGCAGCCCTACACGGAAGCAGCCATACAAGCGAGATACCCTAGTGGTCTGTCTGTGCTATGCACAAGGGACCGAGATTACTGGATGACAAAATCAAAGATCATCTTCGATGTCTTCGTCGAGGAGATGGCACAACAGAGGGTTATGAGGCAATTTGGTCTTCTGCAGTTGGAGCTGCCTCCCCCTATAGAGAACCCGGTGCCAGCACACATCCACAGGTATTAACTAGTTTTTCAATGTTGCATTATCTTTCATAGTACTCCATTTGAAGCTTTAGATAATTGTTGAACACACACCACAATTTTAGGACGACAAGGAAGGGCATGACCAGGACAACTGCTGACTGGCTAGTTAGACTAGAGCCGTATGTTATAGAATGGGAGACAGCAAACACACATCTA
This sequence comes from Triticum urartu, assembly GCF_003073215.2. NCBI lineage: Eukaryota > Viridiplantae > Streptophyta > Magnoliopsida > Poales > Poaceae > Triticum > Triticum urartu. Next base: position 24,607,507 of record NC_053023.1, read on the forward strand.
TGGCACAAGAATCACAATTTTGATCTCAATGAATTCAATCTCTATTTGCGGCGCTACATGACCGGAACACGGTTACGCATCGTTGAGCACTCCCACCCAGAGGAGATACCGGATCCTACTCCGTCGGATATGTACCCGAGCAATGACACTTCGGGCTCTAGGTAGTACGCGGTAAGATATATTTTCTTTAAGTAATGTTGTCACATACTTTGACGTGCAAGAGACATACATTATTAATCATCATGGAAATTTGCAGGCTACCTTGACACACGAACTCTACCAGGACGTGACCACCTTTGGACGATCACTGTCGTCTGGACCTCTTCTTCAACACCGTCCAGTGCTACAACCCTTCTTGGAACGAATTTAGAACAAGATACGGACTGTGTACGAGGCTATCACGTGCACCCGGAGAACCGACATTGTTCAGCACCAGTAGCAACAGCCGCGTCACTCCATGCACCGACATCAACCACGTCCACGTCTAGCACATCAGCCGACAACCAGGCCACCCCGTCCTGACCAACCTGACAGTTCAACGTGGCAGCAACCACAAAACTATGGTCCCACATCGAGCTTCGTGTTTTCTCCACAGCCACAGCATCACGGTCCCTCGTCGAGCTTCGTGTTTTCTCCACAGCCACAGCAGCACGGTCCCTCGTCGAGCTTCGTGTTTGAGCCAGAGCAGCCGTCACAACCAGCAGGTAAGTGTCTTCATTTTTATTGTTTTCAATATTAATTGAGGCGACCTCATTCTTCATGACTAAACGTTCCATCGTGCAGGAGCCTACGGATATCATGCGTCTATGTCAGCATCACATGATACGTGGGGGAGTGATCAACATCCCGAGGAGAACATACATGCTCAGATGTCGCAGCACACCCAGTGGATGAACATGTATTTGACTCCTCCACCAGGCCCCACACAGGATACACAGCATGACCAGGGAGAGTCTGAAATTCCTCCTCGTAACATTAGGCCACCTAACAGGTTGGGATAGTTGCCGCTTCCAGATCCGCCTCCCCGCCAGGCCAGACGTCGTCACTGACGCTTCCATCTATCAATAGAGACATGACCATCTACTTATGTATGAGACTTATGCCTATTCTGTGTATGAGACAAATGACTATGTACTTATGTATGAGACATATGCCAGTACTCTATTATCCGAACCACAACATCATATTTAGATAGAACATAATGCTCGTACAACAAGACAGTATAAACAACTAGATAGAACTGCATCTAAATTAACGGTACGTACGACTAAACTTACAACATACATCATAAAAACTACATGAAGTCATAATCGTCATCCTCCGTCGATGCAGAACTCTTTCCCTTCGAGGATGCAGAACTCTTACCCTTGGACGATGCAGAACTCTTGCCCTTCGAGGATGCAGTACTCTTGCCCTTGGACGATGCAAAACTCTTGCTCTTTGACGATGCAGAACTCGGAAGCGGCGGCATGAAGATATCATCTTCGTCCTCGCTCTCCTCAGTCCATAAAAATGGATGCTTTTCTGCAGTCCTTTTGAAAGTTTCACTCTCCGGCTCCACTACCTTCTTCCACCTTGCATGCAACCTAAGAAGTTCTATACGTACCTCCTCATAGGTCCTTTCAGGCCATCCAGACATACGTAATTCGTGAGCCAACTCATTCATTATGGTGTCACTACCGGTGAGTTCGTCCCATGGAATTATCCTATTGTCCATCCTGAAATCGGTAGCTAGCCTCAAAAGAGTCCTGCTCATCTCAGAGTGAAAACTACGATCGAAAGGATAATGGGACATCTCAACTACACTACACTGGAATGCTTATCCTCCTCTGTCTGAAGGGGGTTTTATAGGTAGGGATGAGAAAATGGCGAGAAAGAACGATTGCGGTATGGCGGGAAACGATTGGCGGGAAACGGGTGGCGGGAAAGAGTTGGCGCGAACATATGGCGGGAAACAGGTGGCGGGAAAGAGTTAGCGCGAACATATGGCGGGAAACGGGTGGAGGAAAAGAGTTGGCGCGAACATATGGCGGGAAAATATTGCGGGGAAAGGGTTGCGCGAAATACGTCATAGTTTATAAAAAAAATCCGGGGATCGTTCGGGACAAAAATGATGGCATGCACCTGTCGGCCCACAGCAAGCCAATTAGTCCCTGTCGGCCCACAGCAGGCCAATTAGGCCCTGTCGGCCCACTACTGGCCGACTGAACCTGAACTGGTGGCCGATAGGCCAATCGGCCAGCTGCAAGCCGATAGGATCTCAGTCGGCCTGCTGTGGGCCGACTAGGTCCACTCGGCCTGCTGCGGGCCGACAGTGTATTATTTTTTAAGCGTAATATTTGTGCAAATTAATAAAAAAATGTATTATTTAAAAAAATTAGCCATTGTATGGTATTCAACCCTTTCTTTCTTCATTTAATTCTATATTACTTCATCAAAATTAGCTAGTTGGCATACATTACGGGAAACCATAATTGGATGATACTTCCATTACAGGCAGCCTTAGTTGGATGTTGTAGTCGGCTTCTTGAGTCATGTGAAACAATGGGAACATCAAGCCATCGGTAGCGTAGAAATGAGGTATGTCCCGAGGGCGCCAGGACAACCGTGGAAAGCGGCAAATTTGTCAGGGAGAGGACATGGACACCCCTACTCTGTATCGGCAATGTAGCTCACCTCAACAACGAAACACCGTGACAGATCATGATGGCATGTAGGAAGCGAACCCCACCCGACGTTGATGACGACGTCGTACAGCCGACCGCGTCAATCCCATCGAATGGTTGTCTGGCCAGGAACTGCCTTCATGAAGCCAGAAGCAACAACCTTTTGCCCTCGAGAAACTGTCAAAAAGGTGATATTACAGAAGCTCTACAATCCTATTAGGGAAACTAAAATTGGGTAGTTGAGTTATTTACAAAAAATTGGATGGCATGTTAAACATTTATGCTATGGAAAAGAGAAGCATAAGCTATGTGGAAAATAGTTAATTTTTTAAATTTTAGAGAGCAACTAATTGAGGAGTACTCCTTCGCGTTTTGGGGGCTCCCTTCAGATTTTGCTTTATTTTCTTTACTCATTGAGGAGTACTCCTTTGCGTCATGGAGCCAGAAGCAACAACCTTTTCGCGTTTTTGGCTTTTAGATGATTTTTTTGGTTTTTGGCTTTTCTGTTTTTCCTGGTTTTTGAGAGGATTTGGACAAAAAACCGAGGAAAACAATTTCTTGAAAAACACATTTTTTTTTCTTCCACGAGAGGCACAGATTACTTCTCGTGGAGGTGCGAATTTGTTTCCTCAAGAGGCACGGGCATGACCCTCAGAAAGGGAAAAAAATTCGTTGAAACCTATGAACATGAAATCTAGTTTAGAAGATCTCGACGCGCGGGACCTAATGGTGAAAACTGTTTGAGGTTTGAATGCACGGTTTAGGAGATAAAATATTTTGAACAAACAAATTTATGAAAAAAAAACTATCATATATATTGCAACAAGTGACGCACATGCAGCACGCCACTTGGTCACAACCTATGAGGTGAGAGTGATCTTTGAAAAAAAGTACTACTGATTTCGCCCTTTTTAGCTCCACTGGGCCTTGTTCGGTCTCCGCTCTGCTAGCATTGGGCCAGACCTTCTGTGGGCTTTACCACCTCTACTGCACACCATTCCCCTAGAAAAACATTAAGAAAAAACACCTCTACAGCGCCGAGGCCTTCTCCCCCGAATCCCACGCCGGCGGCGTTCTCCTCTTCGGCAGCCGAATTCATACTACAATTCAGTGAGATCAAGCACAATTATTTATTTTCCGCTTTTGGTTCTGAGCAGGTGCAAATCCTTTCAGTCACGAAACACATGGGAGTGATGTCTGAAGTGTACAATACCAGTTGTAAGCTATTCAGTTCGTTGATGGCGGCGAGCCGGTTAATCTGCAAATCTCGGAAGTGGAGAGTTGTGCGACCTGCCGACTGGGTATGTTATTTTGGGCGATTAATTAGCTTGGTTGTGGTACAATTTGTGATTTTCAAGCTGAAGGTAATTAGTTTTGAAGGGGAGCCTTGGCGCAGTGGTAAAGCTGCTGCCTTGTGACCATGAGGTCACGGGTTCAAGTCTTGGAAACAGCCTTTTACAGAAATGTAGGGAAAGGCTGCCCTTTAAGGTAGTTAGTTTTTCTGACTTGTGCACTTTTCTGATGACAGAAAAAAAAATCAATGGTCTACAGGATCAGCTCATGGGACTTGAGGCAAGTCTGGCAGAAGCTCTGTCCAGTAAGCATTTCAAGCATTTCTTCACTCACTTGTGCACTCTGCAGTAAAGGGATCTATATCCTACTCAATTTGTTTCTTTTTTGTTATAATGGTTCACCACATGCGCCAGTTAATCAATGTTTGATTTCGTATTGGTGTCATTGCATTTTCCTGCATTTCGTGGAAGGGCTGAAATGTTGTACACTGCCTCTGCAGCCCAACTAAAGAAAAGATCAGAAAGTAAGCTCGCCAGTGAGTCAATTTCGATTGCCACTGCAACGAATGAGCAGCTCAGGAGCTTGGTCTTGTATTAGAGGGATAGGACTAGGAGAGACAAGTGTAATATCACATTAGCTTTGAGGTAAAAATGTAGATTCTAAATCATGGTACAATATTTTTAGGTGTCACAGTATTACCTGATCTGCAAAGCCTAAACTGAATAGGAAATTAGCAGTGTTTCAGTAGGATTTAAAGATATGAGTCCAAATATTCCAGTCTGAGCTCTTTTGAGCTCCTAGGGTCAACATCTTTTGCCCTTGTAATTTGTAGTTATGTTGACTCCAACATGATTCTTTTGTCAGAATATTTCCCCTGGCTATGCACAGAACGTGAAATCAACATACCTTCATACTTCTTTTGATGGCAGCTATCGAAGCTATTGAGGCTAATATTGACATGATGGGAAAAAAGAACCTAGACGAAGCTATCATGTGGTACAATAAATTTCTCGGTTTTGAAGTTTTTGCAGGAGAAGGTAATGAGAGTTTCAATGATATGGTCCTTTAAGTTGCTGCATACCATCACATGTGACATTTCCTCTTTTTTTCTAGGGGTTAGATTTGTCTTCAATAAAGTTGGCATGCAAAGAAGGCGGGCCTGTAGCCTGCTGGTCCTGCACTGTCTAATATTCATATTGTTTGAAAATGTATAGGCATTGAAGTTCTCATTTTCTTTATAACAGTAGTTGAGTGTATTCCACTGCTTAAAGACATTGAAGAATTGTTGGAAGGATTTCAACCGCACTAACGATCTCTCAAGTTTGTTAAGAGTCATCAGAGCAAGGTCCTGGGTTCAAACCAATCTCCTTGCAGAATTATTATGCAAAGGAAGGATGTCTAGAAAATCCCTTCCCCAGACCCCACCTCGTGTGGGAACTTTAAGCAATGGGTACACCCTTTTTAAAGTTGACATGCAAAGTCCTGACAATGAGTATTTATTTTGCACAAAGGTCCCATAAAGATGAATAGAGCTGTGAGTTACAATTTTCTACCTGTGCTGTCTAATATTCATATTGTTTGAAAATGTGTAGTCATTGAAGTTCTCATTTTCTTTGTAACAGTAATTCAGTGTATTCCATTGCTTGAAGACACTGAAGAATTGTTGAAGGACCGCACTAATGATCTCTTCAAGTTTGTTAGAAACACGAGAGCAAGATTCCAGCTGCTACCATTAAAGGTATTCCATTCTCCTTACAAAACTGCATCGAGTCCATTTTCCCTGAAATGCCAGTTAATGATGGCACTGTTTTCCCCCAAGAGTAATTCTTTTAATATTGCTGCAATAACGTTCTATGTATGTATCGAGTATTTTATTTACCTAAATTTTCAGCAATCTGTTTTCCACCTTTCATTGTTATGGGGGCCATATATGCTGCATCTGGTCTTATTCTCGATCTTTTAATTTGGATTATAGAAATGAATTTGCTTTTTAATACAGGATATTTATTACTCCCTCCGTAAAGAAATATAAGAGCGTCTAGATCACTACTAGTACTAGTTAGTGAAAATAGTTAGTAAATGGTCGAGATATGCGTAGTTTCCACTTCTTATGATGATATGAGAATAGACATTGAGTTATTTTTTTCTCGAACGGACACCCCAGTAATCATCATTGTATTAGAATAAACGGCGAAACGCCACGATGGAGCAAGTCTTACAACCTCAGAAAACAAAGAAGAGAGAGAAACAGACAGAAACCAAAGCCAAACCAAAAACAAGAAACAAAATACAGGCAAAAAAGGCACTGTACACTACCCTAAAACCTTATGGCATAGGCTCAGGAGGTCACCATGTTGAGGGCATGCTGAGTGCCTTGCGGCAGCAAGCAGGCATAGCTGCACTTCAGTGAGGATGGCGTCCGCCAGCATGGCGCATCAGGCGAGTTGTCAAAAACGCAGTCAGTTCGAAGGCACCACAGCTGCCACATCATGAGGACTATGGGAGATCTCACGCCTTTGGCCGTGTCTGCGTCTGTACGCTTTGCCGCGCTCTCAAACCAGCTCGTGAACTCGTCACCAGGTTGCACATGGAACCTTGCAATTCTTAGGAAATTGGCAGAATGCATAGGTCTATTTGTAGAGATCATATAATACAGGAGTTTGTTGGAAGAGCAATAAGTTTACTTCCTGCAATCTCACAATAAGTCCATTTACTCAAAAATTAATTTTTGACAAACATAATCGTGGGTGTATGTTTTAATTGACTGAGTGTCGAGATGAACCTTGACTTGAAATTATATTGACCATACTTTGCATGATGGAAGGCTGGCAGAATGTCTTAGGAGTTACTCTTCCTAATCTTACCCATGATGAGTAATCTTCCTAATAATCTTGGTAATTAAAATTTATGGTTTAGTTTTCTGATCTAAAGTAGCTGAAGCTCCACTGTGTTTTTCTGATTTGGTTTCACAAAATTGTCAAACTTCAAGGATATTGAACTGCAAATAACCTGACAGCTAACTGAAAGGAATGCCTTGCCAAGTACCTACTGCAGAGTAGTTCATTTTCACGTCTGATGTAGCAAACCATGCCTAGTGTCTGCTTCCTCGTGATGAGTAATACTGAAGATGGTGTATGGTAGAATATTTATGTCTAAAGTTGGGATGCCTAGCTTGTGAGCTATATAAATCTTTGTTCTGCACTACATGTGGATTTGTAAATGTGCTAAATATTCCTTTGTCATTTATAGAGTTCTAGTGTAATCTCTGTGTGCAGGGGTTCATCCCACAAGTTCATGTTGCCCAGACACATCATCCATAACAACTTCATAATCACCGGCTTTGTCCGTTGATACCAGAAGCGAAAGTGGCAGCAATCCAAGTCATTTCGGGAACCATTCAAAGAGTCAAGATCTCCCCTAGATGCTAGAACGGACATGCAAAGCAAAAGAGGATTATACATGAAGCAAAGGGTCTGGACATGGCTCTGAACTGAAGAAACACTCAAAGAATACGGACATTCCTCAATGGTATCGTACCATCCTTGTCACTCAAGCAAATGAAAGAGTAGAAGATAAAACTAGCTAGGCATATGTTTCCCATTGCATGCATGTTTTTGTCACGTCATCCCGTTCGACGATTATCCGATCCTTTTGCCAGACAAAGTGGATTGGATCGTTAGATGGTAGAACAGACATGCAAAGCAAAAGAGGATTATCCCTGAAGTAAAGGGTCTGGATATGGTCCTGAACTTAGATGCTAGAGCAGACATGCAAAGCAAAAGAGAATGATACATGAAGTAAAGGGTCTGGGCATGGTCCTGAACTGAAGAAACACTCAAAGAATACATTCCTCAATGGAATCATACCATCCTTGCCAGCTCAAGTAAATGAAAGAGTAGAAGGCAAACTAGCTAGGCATTGGTACCAGGACAAAGCAGATCTATAGACCATGTGATGCTATTGTTGCCACACACCCGTGCATGCATGATAACCAATAATTCATTGGCATGTTCTTGGTTAGGCTCCAGCTCCTCCATTTTCTTGGTTGACGTAGCTAATCTGAGCCTAGCTAGCTTGCTGGACATACACCAGCCGGCCGGGCCGCGGCTGCGATGGCTGAGCTCGCGTCTGGCGCCGTGAGCTCGCTGCTGGGCCTCCTCCGGAACGAGGCGCTGCTGCTGAGCCGCGTCGGCAGCGACTCGGAGTTCATCAAGGAGGAGATGGAGAGCATGCACAGCTTCCTGGAACACCTGGCCAGGACCGCACCTCCTGCTGGCAGCGGCGGGCACGACGAGCAGGTGCGCACGTGGATGAAGCAGGTCCGTGACCTGGCCCATGATTGCAGCAACTGCATCGACCTCTACCTCCGGCGCGGTGACCCCGCGGTCTACCGTGCCAGGGCCGGCCGCTGGCGCTACCTCTGGTGGGCTTCCTGGTTGGTGCAGAGGATGGTCGCCCAGCACAATGCGGCCATCCGGCTGCGCGAGCTGAAGGAGCGGGCGCGTGACGTCGGCAAGCGGCGGTTGCGGTACGGTGTGGAGATCCCGCGGAAGGAAGCAGCGCCAACTTTGCCGTCGTCGTCTCAAGCTGCCGCTACACAAGACAAGGAGGAAGAGGAGGATGATGACGACGATCAGAATCAAGCGACCGACGGTTCTTATACCCGTCAAAGAGCTCTAGAACCTCGCCTTCTTGAAGAGTACTGCACCGAGAAGCTAGCCAACTGGCTGGAAACCAACGAGGGTGAATCCATAACATCAATTGCCCTTGTTGTGCCGGATGATATGCAGGACGCTGGTGCCATTGCACGCGACTCTTTGACTTCGCCAACCGCCAACTTCATGTGCAAGGTCGTCAATCTCTCGGCATTGCACCTCCCATGGGATCTTCCGCTGTTACCCAGTGAGATCCTCTGCTACATCTTGCGTGAATGTAAGCAGCATCAAGGCACGGAACAAGGCGAGCTGAACGTGCCAGAGGGAGATCTTCGGGAGAAAGTTTGCCGTTACAAAAATGAACTCCTGGATGAAGTATGGGACATGATTGGTTATAGAGAAGTCGATGAAAAGATTGAAGAAATCAGGAACATGGTTGGAGAAGTTGAAGCGGGGAAGATTGGAGGAGTTGATAGAAAGAAGGTTGAAGAAAATATTTGCTTAGTCATACTCCTCCATGCCCTGCGGCTCAGGCAGAAGGCGCCTGACATGGGTATGCCACTATCCTCCAATCAGGCTATAGAGGAAACTGCTTCCAGTCTGAAAGCTCATATGGAGACAGGCGAGTCCAAGCCCCAGATTTGTCTCGATGATGCCCAGTACAAAGATATCCTGCACAACCTGTTCCTGACAAACAAGCCCCCACAGTCCCAGCAGGTCCAGGAAGCCACCAGCAGCGCTACTACAATGAGCGTGGATCACACCAAAGAAATCATCCACAACCACAAGATTACTCTAGACATCATATTGGGGCTGCTTCCCAAGCAACAGCTACCAGAAGGCACCTCTACTAAGGAACAAGTCACTGATGCTGCTGCTTCTGTGATCAAACAAAAGGAGAACTCCAAGGAGATTGCAGGGGAGGTGACCAATGCTGCTGCTGCTGCTGCCTCTGTTATCAAAGAAACCAAGGAGAAAACGAAGGAGGTATCAGAGGAGGTGATCAGTGCTATTGCTTCTGCTGTTATCAAGGAAACCAAGTTGAAAATGGAGACATCAGGGGAGCTGGCCAGGGATATTGCTTCTGCCCTTGTCAAAGAAACCAAGGAGAAACTCAAGGAGCTATCCGCGGAGGTGACTAGTGCTATTGCTTCTGCTGTTATCAAGGAAACCACGGAGAAAATGAAGGAGATGCAAATTACCAGTGCTATTGCTGCTGCTGTCATCGAAGAAGCAAAGGAGAAGATGAAGAAAATAGTATCGGAAGAGGTTGAGACGGCCACTGAAGTTGCAGCTGCCATCAAAGAAACCAAGCGAAAGATGTATCAGTTCCTGTGGAAGATTGTGGGTCAGCTTCGTATCAAAGTGCTAGTGGACAAGATTAAGCCGCATCTGGAAAACAAGAAGACCCTGATTATCCTCCAAGATGACCAAGACTATGTTTCAGCCGGATCCCGGTGGGAGGAGACCAGAAATGCTTTGAAACTGTTAGGGTGCAGAGCAGTGATTGTGTCCACAAAGAACAGCCAAAAGGCCACAGAATTTTGCCATCCACCGGGAGTAGAGCCAATAACTTATTCCCTAGTTGGACTCTACCATGATACTGTGCTCGAGCTTACAAAGGCACGGATGAATAAGGGAAATGACGGCTACACCCCAAACATTCTCCGTGAAATCTTGGCCAAGTGTCATCCACATGAGTTCTGCATGAAGATCTTCACGTACGCTCTTTATGCTAATCCCAATAGGAGCTATGAAGAACTGTGCAAGTTACATGAAGATCTGGTTCCCCACAAGACATTTGGCAGTAAAGCTAAGAAGATGATCAAGTTCTCCTACAAAGATCTGCCTAGAGAACACAAGACTTGCTTGCTGTACCTAGCCATCTTCCCTCAAGGCCAAAACATCAAAAGGTCTACCTTAATAGGACGATGGGTTACGGAGGGGTTGATAACTAAGCAAGACTGGGCCACCGCAGTGCATCATGCCGAGCAATGTTTTGACACTCTGATTGAACGGGGGCTTCTTTTTCCTGATGAAATTGGTGCTGCAGGAAAGGTCAAGAGCTGCATTTTAGGTGATCAAGTCCATGGCTTTATCACCAAGGTTGCAAGTAAGGAGCACATTTTGGATGCACGCCTGTCAGATCTTTGGGCTCGGCATTTCTCCATCTTTAGTGGTCTCCGACTCCGTGCCTCTGATGGCATCGATAACTTTGTACACAAGCTCCCCAAATATTCACCTCAATTGCCGCTGCTCAAGGTGCTAGATCTGGAAGGCACTGAATGCTTTGAGAAAAATCACTACCTCAGGGACATTTGCAACAAGATATTACTTCTCAAGTATCTGAGCCTAAGAAGAACAAATGTTAGATATCTTCCCAGTGAAATAAACAACCTCCATGAGCTAGAGGTATTGGATATCCGGCAAACTATGGTACCTGAGCGTGCAACAAGGGATGTCCTGCTCCTGAAGCTGAGGCGCTTCTTGGCTAACCGCGTTGATCCAAATCCAGGACTCAATGATAAGTCGCCACACTTTCCTGTCCAGATTCCTTCCAAAATTGAAAAAATGGAAAATTTGGAGGTACTATCAAGTGTCAAGGCTTCAGGGGATGGCCGTGAGTTGAAAGAGATAAAAAATCTATGGCAATTAAGGAAGCTCGGTGTGGTTATTGAAGACAGGGTCATTCACCTCACGAGGTTGCTTCAAGCGATCAGTGACCTAAAAGATTGCCTTCGATCTCTTTCAGTCACCATATCATGCAACACCAGAACTAAGAGCATTCTATCCAGCAAAGAGGGGCATGCAATAGATGTGCACCGTTGGTTAAGACAAACTCCCAAGCATCTTCAAAACCTAAGCATCAACGGAGTCACAGAAAAGGTGCAGCTTCTTGAACCGCTGGCCAAAGGTAGTGATGAGCTTGCCAAGGTAACTCTGGCTGGTACTGTGTTGAAACAGGATGACCTGATGGTCCTTGCTGTCCTTCCGAAATTACACTGTGTCAGACTCCGATCCAAAGCATACAATGAGAGCAAGCTCACCTTCAAGGAGGAAGAATTCCAACAGCTAAAGTACTTTATTGTGGAGGGCAACATGACTGAGACAGACATCGAGTTTCAAGAGGTCGAGTTTCAAGATGGTGCAACTGCTGAGCTGGAGAAGGTCGTCTTGTCCTTCACCAACATAAGGTTTCTGAGTGGGATCGACAACCTTCCAAAATTGAAGGAGCTTGATTTAGAAGGCAACCGATTCCTACTTTCATTTGCTCAAGACGAAGCATCTCCTGAGCAAAGCACCAAGATTGGATCTGCTGAGCAAAACACGGAGGGCGGATCTACTGAGCCAAACACCCAGAGTAGAGCCCCTGAACAAAACAGCGAGAGTAGAGCTCCTGAGCACAACACAGAGAGCAGAGCTACTGAGCCAAACACTCAGAGTAGAGCCCCTGAACAAAATATCGAGAGTAGAGCTCCTGAGCACAACACACAGGGCAGAACTACTCAGGAAATCACTCGGATTAGTGACCCTGAGCAAAGCAACGAGCACAACACTCCTGAGCAAGACAGTCAGAATACAGCTCCTAAGCAAAACACTGACACTAGAGCCGAGCAAAACACGGGGAGTAAATCTCTTGATCAGAACACTGAGAACAGAGTTGCGGAGGGAATCACTCAGAGTAGAGACCCTGAGCAAAGCAACGAGCGCAAAGCTCCCGAGCAAGACAGTCAGAGTACAACTCCTAAGCAAAACACTGAGACTACAGCCGAGCAAAACACTGAGAGTAGAGCTCCCGATAAAAACAATGAGAGCAAAGCTGCTAAGGGAAACACTCAAAGTACAGCCTCTGAGCAAAACCTGAAGAGCAGAGTGCCCGAGCAAAACACTCAGAGCAGAGCTCCTGAGCAGAACCCCGAGGGAAAGTTCATCTTCAAGAAGGGAAAGTTCAAACATCTCAAGTATGTTCGTGTTGAGGATTCCAGAATGATCGACATCATGTTTGAAAGTGGAGCGGCTCCTGAGCTCAAGAAGATTGCCTTGTCCTTGACCAACGAAAAGTCCCAGCTCGATGGGGTTAGTGGCCTTAAAAAATTGAAAGAGATTGAATTGAAGGGTGGAAAATTCCTTCTTTCATCATTTCACAATGCCAATCAAATTTCCAAGGTGACTCTTCGTGATACTCAACTGAAGCAGGAAGATATACGGATCCTTGCTAAGAAAAAAAACCTACGCTGCCTAGAGCTCTCAGACTTGTCTTACGCCGAAAGCGAGCTAGCCTTCAACAAAGATGAGTTCCCAGCACTTGACCTTCTTATTGTTGAGTGCCGTGCCATCAGCAGCATCAGCTTCACCGATGGGTCTGCTCCTAAGATCGAAAGGATTGTTTGGTCCTTCGACGAGATGAAGTCTCTCTCTGGCATTGACAAACTTCTGAGGTTGAAGGAGATTGAGTGCATTGGTAACCATGTCCCTCATCAAGTGAGAAAATACATTGCAGCACATAAAGCGCAACCTGTGCTTACACACAAGAAGCGAGCACAACATGTCCCAGCGAAAGAAACAATCACAGCAGAAGAGGATGATGATACATGGTTTCCACCAATCCCCCGCTGCTTGAAGATCAAGAATCGACACTAGCTGGCTGAGGAAAGGCTTGCAAGGATTTCACTCTCATCCTCCGCATCTCCATCCAATATCCATTCATCACTGCTTCCCAGAACTGCTGGCCTGTTTGTCATGCTGTCCATATGCGTGCCTGTCATGGTATCACCTTTAATCCCCCGTGCTTGTGTGCATGTTTGTTTATTAATTTCCTGCAAAGTTGTGTGTATGCTCGTGTCTGTTGCGTATGTGTTTTCCTTTGGTTCATTCTGCGCGGCGGAATATTGTTGTTAGGATGAACCACAAATATGTCAGATAATAGTTGTCAAGCTATTTCGTCATTATGTACTTGTAAGGGTTGATGTAAGTATGCTACCCATATGCGTACCCTGGGAAGAACAAACTATCATGAACTGTGTATATTTACCTATACTAAGTGTGTCAGGATGTTATTTACCATTTCAGCATTCTGCATTCTTATATTGCAGTCAGGAACGTATGTTGTGTTTGTGCTTCTCCTAGCAATTTGTTCTTAATTCGTTAGGGCTCCATGATACAAAGATATATGAATCGATATACGGAGTTTACAAACTTAGTACCAGCAAATGGGTGTTCCATTTTGATCAGCTACGGAGTTTTGGAACCGACAAGGGATGCGAATGGAATGTTCTGATCGGCCCGGTGGTCTACTATTGGAGTTCATTACAGCGCTTATACTTGAGCCAGTGTGCAAACACTGTACGTATGATACTCCCTCCGCCCGCTTTGCGCTACTCCCAAGGACTCGAACCACATCTTCTTCTCGTGTGTGTCTGCGCAATTTGTTTGGAGCTGCTTTCGCTAGGCGGTGGGCGGAAATTGGTGCCACAGCAACTTCCCTGACCTATATTCAGAACTCCAGTCCTCCCCCTTGGCGTCTCGCCACATTAGGTGGCTTGAGATTTGGTGCCACGCTATCTTCAAACTCTCTGGTTTCTTGCAGCTTTGGTGGCCGCTTAGCCGCCCTGAGGACCGTGACGCCATCTCTGCCTTCATCGCCGACCTCCGCTCGATGGCCGTCCGTCTGTCTCTGCCGCCCCCGCCACCTCTGCCGGAGCCCAGTTAGTCGCATGTGTGGCTCCTTGGTTCCTATGTTGTTTTTCTTTTTGTTTCTTTGGGCTTGTTGAGCTGTGCCTCAGCAGAATCTTCGTACTTGTGTGTGAGACTTGGGTGCGTGTGTTTAAACTAGTCCTTGTATATGTGCTCTTTAATGGTTTGCTTTATTTATAAAGCGGGACGAAAGCCTTTTTTGGTATGATACTCCCTCCGTTCCAAAATAAGTGTCTCAACTTTGTACTAACTTTAGTACAAATTTACACTAAGTTTGAGACACTTATTTTGGGACGGAGGAAGTATTTACCTTCTCAAAATTCTGCAATTGATGTGCTAATTCTGCAATCAGCACTGGTATGGTTGTGCTCCTCCATACAATCTGTGGTTGAGAATCTATCTTAGTTTGATGATTACAAATTATTGCTAGAGATTATAGGTATGTCTTGCTCTGAATGCCTGAATCCGCCGTGCTGTCGACCACAACTCCGCTGTGTTTGTTTAGTGTATGATATATAATATCGTTGTAAGACTGCAACTGTTGTACCAGTACCTCATGGAATCTTCAAAAATATATTTGAATGCAGCGCTAATATTGCAGCAGTAGGTGGCTGCGTTTGTGCTTCTCCTCACAATTTGTGATCTGGGAACGAACTGAACCGTTGGTGCCAAAACAAGAGAACAGTGTATCATCAGTCACGGTGCTTAGATTTGTTTTATATCTATACAAAATAATAAATGAACTATTGCTTCTGGTGTTACTTCAGGAAAATTGCCCCAAAATTTGCAAAATATTATCCATCAATGCCACTTATAAGTGAAAAACGTTTCACACAGGCGAATCCCCCTATGCTGCGCTCTGGCGCTGGGACAAGATGCAGTGCGCCCGTTTGGGCTTGCCCATGCTCGGCGGACTATTTTTAAGTTTCTTTTTTATTTTCGTTTTTTCTCCTTTAAATAATTCGGGACCACAAAAAAGTTCCGAATTTTTTTTAAAAATTATAATTTTAAAAAAATGTTCACAATTTTGTTAAAAACTGTTTGCTTATTCAAAATAATGTTCAAAATTTTGAAAACAATTTTTTAGGAAATCAAAATATGTTCACATTTTTTAAAAGTTCGTGTATTAAAAAGTGTTAACGAAATTGAACAAAATTTCTCCAATTCAAAAAATATTCATGAATGGAGAAATATCCTAAAAATTCAAAAACTGTCCGTGACTTACAAAATAGTTTATTCATGCATAAAATGTTCACTGATTCAGAAAATGATCACGCATTTTAAAAAATGTTCGTTAAATCAAAACATTGTTCGTGAATTTCAAATTTTGGTCCACAAATTTCCAAAAAAATGTTTGCCGATTAAAGAAAATTGTTTAAAAAAATGTTTGCAAATAGTATAAAATGTTCATGAATTCAGATAATGTTCTTTATTTTAGAAAATGTTCTTTATTTTAGAAAATGTTTGAAAATTTGTAAGTGTTCATGAATTTTGAAAAATATTCATGATTTCAAATATGTGCACGAGTTTAAAAAAATGTTTATGATTTCACAAAATTGAGAGTGATAGTGTATCTCGGTGGTGCGGCAAAATATGGTCATGGCCGTTGGAGATTATGATTTTTTTTCTCGTTGCAGTGCACTGACCGTTTTGCTAGTATCTAATAAAACCGGAGCTAAGTTTTTTTGTTTGTGGGAAATGTAGGTAGCATGTTTAATCGCTAACCGCCTGATGACAGGGAGTATGGTTGATTACGAAGAGATATTAATCAAATCTCAGGTTGTGGAAGCAAGTGATGATTATGTTCCTTCCCATTAAAGTAGAGGTCCCTGTGGGGCTGTACTAGTAAATTAGTACTCCCTCTGTTCACTTTTATAAGGCCTTGGAGACATTTCAGACAAAGTACAAATTAGCTCATTTTCAGTTGTTTGAAATGACTTATAAAGGTGAACGGAGGGAGTACTTCCTCTGTAAAGAAATATAAGAGCGTTAGTGATCGAAACACTTTTATATTTCTTTACGATGGAGTATCAAACAGACTATCATAATATGTAAACTGTACAATTTAGACTTCAGGCATGCGATTACAATTTGAACTGCCAAAACATATTATATTTAGGAACAGAGGTAGTACACGTTGACAGGCTCAACATGGTCTGTGACCAGTTTCTTCTGTGCCTTCATCAATTTAACATTTTTTTGCGGGGCCATCAATTTAACATTGGTATTGGTACTATGGAAACTAGATGGTGTGATCGATTACACACGGATGGCATGAAAGGGGTGTTGATACCCTTATAAAAGGGCTTCAATTCTAGAGGATTGACTAATTTGTTGCTACGGGACATGTTTGAGTGATTCAATAGCACTGCATTTTCGTGCCAAGTATATGCAAGATGAGACATTAGAAGAATAGTGAATAAGCACGGCTGTGAACTGCTCCATGTATTTCTATGGAGATCACCTCATGGTAGCGATATATGTCTTGGCGAACCACCAACCCAACCACGATGTAGCCACCATCACTCATCGTGTTTCACAATGGTAGCTGGTAACACCCAGACGTACACCATGAATATATGATCTCCATATTAATCAACACTCAAGGTCGGTCCTGGCATTCCAGAGGCCCTTGTGCGAACTGAGAAAATGGGCCCTTAAACTATATAATAGACAAAAAAACTTCAATGTACAGCGAAAAGTCATTATAAAAGCAAGCGTCAATTTCATTAGCAAATATGGTCTTAATACACCATGGTCCACGGATATATCAAATGATTACAAGATTAGGATACACGCTCCAACAACCCACAAGTCTTGTATGAACTCTTAACTAAATTGTTCTCAATTCTTGATCCAACACGACAGAAGCTACAACTCCAGCTCTACCAGTCCATCCACAAATGTGCATCACCAAACATCAGGAGCCACCTGAAAAATACACAAAAAAGAAGTGAATGGCATACTCAAGAGAAGCGACACCTTCGAGCATTTTTAGAGGCAAAATCACTAATAATAGTGTCAAGATCAATGTTGTCCAACATATCTTTCTCAATACAGCACATGGCCAAGCCATTCAATCTCTCTTGTGACATAGTTGATCTCAAATAGTTCTTTAGTAATTTTAGTTTTGAAAAACTTCTTTCAGCAGATGCTACAGTAACAGGAACAGTTAAGAGGATTCGATAAGCAATGGACACATTTTGATAGCAATCTGCAGCTCTAACAAAATCAAAAATCTCATCTGCTGACATTAATCTATTTGGTAAAGTCATTTGAAGCACTCTTAATTCAGAACAGAAATCATCTGAATTAACATCTGACGAGCTAACATGAGAATACGTATTTGAAAATTTAGTGCAACATTCTCTAAGTTCTTTATCATCCAAAGACTTCAATTTTTTGGAGTTGAACAAGAAACCAAATATACTTTCAAATGACTTCAAATCCTCAAATCTTTTGGTTAGTGAAGCAATCGCTACATCTATCATGACTAGAAAATATTTAACTCTAAAGGACTCCTCCTCAGCTGCTTGCGCTTCTGCATTTATTACATTTTCTTCATCATCATTATTTTCATCAAAATGTATTTTTCTCATAACACGACGTTTTGTCAGAAATCTAGGTTCAATATCCATGGCAGATGCAATAGATTTTGCAATATTTAAACTAGATGTAGAGCCATCAGTTCTGTACTTCTGAAAAAATAAGATTGCACCTTCAATTTGCTTAAGGGTAATGTCAATGCAAACAAATTTAGACTGCAACTTCTTACTTATAGTGTTTATGGTAAATAAAACGTCATGCCAAATGACCATACCAAGTAAAAAATTCAAAATTCTTAAGTGCAGTAACCAAAGAATGTGCATCGCTCTTAGTTTTTGGGTCATCACTAGAAGTTCTTTCCAATGTATAAATTCGTTGCACAACTCCGAAGAAGGTAATAGCTTTGCTACATGATTTTGCCATGTCACAAAGTGTAAGATTGAGGCTATGACAGGAACATGGCATGTACAATGCTCTAGGATTTATTTCAAGCAAACGTGTTTTAACACCTTGATGTTTTCCTTTCATGTTAGAACCATTATCGTAGCCTTGACCTCTAACATCATTAACATTCAAATCAAGAGATTTAAGGGCACCTACTAACTCATTGAAGAGTCCTAGTCCAGATGTATCATCCACCTTCAAGAACTCCAGAAAATACTCTTCTATTTTTGTAGTGTTACTTGACATGTTTACACACCTCACAATTAGAGTCATTTGTTCTTGATGGCTTACATCAGGGGTACAGTCTAGAATTACAGAGAAATATTTGGCATCCTTAATTATACTTATGATAGTGTTTTTAACACCTTGTGCAAGAATATCAATCAGCTCATTTTGAATCTTATGGCCAAGATAGTGATGATGAATTTCACTATTTTGAATACGCCTAATATGGTCCTGCATTATAGGATCAAATTCTGCCATCATTTCTATTATTCCCAAAAAGTTACCATTGTTATCTTGATAAAGTTTCTCATTCGATCCTCGAAAAGCCAAATTATGTTTAGCAAGAAACTTCACAGTAGCAACAATTCTTATTAAAACTTGTCTCCATCGCCCTTTTTCTTTTGCAATTTCTTGCTGCAATTCTTTGTCAATTGTTTGATTTTTATTTAGTCTCAGCCTTACCCCATTCCAAGTATTCATGTTAGTGATATGCTCAATACTATTCTCATGAACTTTGAGCCTCTGGCTAAGATGTTGCCAATCACTTAGTCCCTGGGATGCTAACATACTTTTGTTACCTTCCGATTTAAACAATTTGCAGCAAAAACAGTAAACTTTATTCGCATCCTTAGAGTACACCAACCATTTCCTATCACTAACCTCCCCATTACTTAGATTTCTTGAGTAGTAGGCATTTGAAAAATGTCTACCGTTATCATCTGGATGATACACAAGATTTAAATCCCTTGTAGGCCCTTTCTCTATTAGAATGTCTCTTGATTTATTGTCAAGAATTTCTCAAGTTCTAGGGTCATAAATATCTAAACTAGAAGATTTGTGTTCATCTTCTTTAGGATTTTCAGTATCAGAAACATTCTCATGGCCACCCAAATTTGTAGAATCGTCGATGTCAACATTTTCCTCCACTAAGTTTGCATCAGATTGTTCTTCTTCAACACTATGAACAACTAATACATCTGGATTCTCGGCAGTGGATTTTTGTAAAACGAATTTACGAATAGCACCCTTTTGAGTTCCAATGAATACATCTACAAGTTTCTTCTTTTTCCTTTTCGCACAACCAGATAAATGCTTTTTCGGCAACATGGTTACAGAAAAATGGAGAGATAACACCTGAAATCTTGTCTTCTTGAATCCTGTTCTTGGTCTCTTGGAGTAAATATAAGAAATCCCAGTATCCACCGCTGCTCTACACTGCTCTAGATTGCCATGGCCGGTTCTAGAATCAAGCAGGTTAAACATCAGCACATGAATCCATCATAAATAGAAAATAGACAAGGGGAAAAATTGAGATGCAAAAAGGGGGGGAATTGAGATGCAAAAAATTAGGAGGACGTGCCTGGACTCCACGTCTCCACTCTCCACCGCCGGACAGTCGGATCCTGACCGGCTCGCCTCTGTGGATTCGTGTTCCTACCAGGGCACAGGGTGTGTCGCCGCTGGCCGGCTCGCCTCCGTGGATCCGTTCGCCGGTGCCCTTGGGGTATTTGTAGGATGCAAAGAAACCCAAGTGTGATACTAACGGAAAATTCATTAATTAGCTTGGGTAGTTTGGCTCGTGGCCTCTTAGGAACTCGGGCAAGGGGCAATGAATTGGATTTGGGGAAGAGGAAGAAGATGAGAATGGGAAGGAGTCGAGCCAGAGTTAAGGAGACGACTGGTTTGCGGTTGGCGGCGTGTTTCTGGGGGACTGGGAGAGACGGCGTGGCTGCTCGCTTCTTCATGGGCTGGGCTATTTCGCTTGCGTACTAGTACTATTTTTTTTGAATATACTGTATATACTATACATGCACAGGGTATGGGCCCCTACTCGGGCTGGGCCCTAGGCCATCGCACTCGCCGCCATGGCCCAGGGCCGGCCCTGTCAAAGGAACAAACTTGTGAAGAAAACAAAATGTGAGGGCTTAGTTGAGAACTTTTTTAGCTTTTGCCCCCTCCCCCAAACACATGTATTTTCCATTTTGCCCTCCAACAGATGTTGTCTAGCTCCGCCACTGACTCAAGAGTGTACGCTCTCCTCACACAACAAAAGAGTCTATGCTCTGACACAATATCATATTCGGAAAGCACATCACTAGTAGTCTTGAACTTGTAGTGAATTAAAATAATATAATTCTTAGTCTTGTTTGTTTGCCTAATTTTCTTAGTTATTATTAAAGCTTGGTTTTGTCTGAACCTGTAATTAGCTCTTTGGGAAGTATCCAAACAAACAATTTTTGCAAAAATCATCTGAACTTGTTGGGGGCATGTGATGAATGTCCCGGCTAGTACCATTGCGAGTTTAAGATATATTTTCATCCCATGTTACCAAATATTGTGGTCCATCTTCCGGTTCACCTGTCACATACGTCACACACGTATGGTGCTCGGTGCTTCCAGGTTAGAACGACTGAACCGGTACCCTTGCGTCGCCCCACGCCTCCAGGCTCCACCCTCCACCCGATCGCTCGCCGCCACCTGAGGTAGGCTCCGGCCAAATCTGAGCCACGGTCAAGGAAAGTGGCGGCGGGGTTGTGCTACTCCGTCTTGGTGGAAGGGGTTGAGGGCCATGGACTTGGAGCGGTGGCTCCGTCCGTTCTTGTGCTGCTCCCTCATGGTGGAGGGCCTTGGATCTGGGGCGGTGGCCCCGTGTGGCCTCCCTGGCCGATGGCGCGGCGGGGCTGGCGGGTGCCGGGGGTCGGCTTGGGTGGTTGGCAATCTACCGGCGGGTTGGTGCCATGGCTAGCAGCCCCGGAGGCCGATGGCTCCGATCTTTCCTCTACCTTCATTCCCTACTAAGTGCACTACGTCTCACCGAACATGTCCACGCTGATGCTAGCCGGTCACCGGGCTGGGGCGAAGCGGGTGGTGGACATCAAGATCGAGCAAGGTTGTCAGAATCGCGATTCTGTTATACGATTCTACGACTTTATGATCCAAACTAACCCCTATGATTCTACAATTTTAGTTCTTAGAATCTATGTTTCTACGATCCTGATAGTGGAGATTCTACGATTTGCGATCCTACCATCAAAGCTCCGATCCATTTCAAAATCGCGATTCTGACAACTTTAAGATCGAGATAACTCCCTGGTTAGCTCCGGCCAGCCGCGACGATGACGACGCCCGATAGCGCCTGTCTTTTTCCTGGAGACGACATTCGGCTCTGCCATGCCTCTTCCCACGTCATTGCTTCTCGGGTGAAAACCCTAACTGTGGTAGGCTGCAATGGCACTCAAGGCGCCGTGTCCTTCGAAGGTGTCGCCGTTAGAGCTATGTGGTGGTGGGTGCCTTTTGGGTTCATTGGCACGTGCAGGTGGCGTGCCCCTCCTCCTCTAGCGGGCATCTACTCTGGGGGAAACCCTAGATATGGGTCTCCTGGATCGGATGATGACAGAGACTTTGGTGCTGTTTTCCCTCCTTAGGGCATTGTTTTGGAGCAGATACTAACTGGAGGGGTCAACAGGTGGAGCCGTGTCACATCTACCGCATTGAAGACGGTGGGTCTCGACGGCGTGGCGCAGTGGAGCCTCAGTGTTAGACAGGGGTTGATGGACACAAGCAAGCTGGTGGTAGTGTCTGACATCTTGGTGATGTCGACGACAGTTGGGTCTGACAATGTCAATGCGATGATCCCTCCTGAAGATGGGACGGTGAAAGATGGCGTCGGCGGATCCTAGAGCATGAGCATGCGGTGCGCGCTGTCGGTCGCATAGACTGGTTGGTGCTCTCGGCTTGCCATGAGGCGGCTTCTTGAGGCCATTGGATTAGATGCTGTGTGTTGGTGCTGTCAGGGCACATCATCATACTTGTAGGTGTAGCAACTTTGTTTCCTCGAAGGTGGCTTTGGATTGATCTTTGTATTTATTTTGTTAGATTTCGTTGAATAACATAATAAAGATGGGTTGATCCTCCTTT
Organism: Triticum urartu; assembly: GCF_003073215.2. Taxonomy (NCBI): domain Eukaryota; kingdom Viridiplantae; phylum Streptophyta; class Magnoliopsida; order Poales; family Poaceae; genus Triticum; species Triticum urartu. The sequence goes on from NC_053023.1 coordinate 24,629,948, forward strand.
TCGAAAAGAAAAAAAGTCTTCCGGTTCACCTAGAGAGAGCAAAGATGATCAGGCCAGTGTTCCTATGTAGCATGTGTCCATATGAGAGCTCGATTGGCATGTGTGTATCTTCTTAATGCGACAATGAGATTAATGAAAACTTTATAATCATTATAGGTGATACTTGATTCAAATTATTCTCACTGTATTCGTTGGCACCTGTTAATCAACCCAGAGTCTCGCCAAGTGGGTACAAAAATCAGATTTTCTTCCTCGTCCACAACGTCTCCTCTCAGCTTGCTCTCCCCCCACCCCTCGGCGTCGCCGGCCCCTGTGCCGACGGCGCGGCCGTGCCTCCGCCGCCCGGCTGAGTTCTCCACCGGCCCCGACATGCTCCCGGTTTCCATGTCTCCTCGCAGCCCCGCCTCCTCGGAGAGGGTTGCCCTCTCGGACATGGGGTCCGCCCTCGGATCCCCGGCTCCGTCGTTCGTCGATGTGGTCTGCTCTGGGCATTCAAGGCATGCGTCGCCGGCCTCGCCTCGCACTGCCTCACCCCTCAGGCCTGACCCGCCTGCGCCGCCTGCCCCGTCGCGGCCGCGCATTCAATCCATTGTGGTGGTGGGTGAGGGCGGTCGTGGACCCGCCGGGCCAGGCAGGCCTGCGGCCTCACGGGCGACCGTTTCACAGGATTGGCAAGTGGTCTGACGCAAGGGCAAGAAAGGGACGCTGCTCCGACCCGCCAATGGCACCGACGCCATTACTGCTCCGCCCACCTCAACCACCGCCGGCCGCGACATTCATGCCAGCTCCACCTATAAGGCCGACCTCCACGGTAGATGCTTCCGGTGTCTCAGCTCCTCTCACAGGGTTGCTTCCTGCCATAGTGAAATCCGGTGCATCCACGGCCTCGTCCTTGGCCATACCACCCACCACTACCCATCTCGCCACCTTCCTCGCGTTCCGCTCTCCACCCTCGACGAGCCGCGCCGCCGCCCCCCTCCCCCGCGGCTGCCGGTCCTCTCCCGCATCGCTTTCCCGCAAGGCCACCCTAACCACGGCCGCGCTCCTGTCCTTTCTCGGTTGGTCTTCCCACCGCCACCGTCGCCGCCTCCGTCTCGACCAACCGTGCCAGCTCCTACAGCTACCCCTACACCTACGCCTACCATGTGTTGGAAATATGCCCTAGAGGCAATAATAAATTAGTTATTATTATATTTCCTTGTTCATGATAATCGTTTATTATCCATGCTATAATTGTATTGATAGGAAACTCAGATACATGTGTGGATACATAGACAACACCATGTCCCTAGTAAGCCTCTAGTTGACTAGCTCGTTGATCAATAGATGGTTACGGTTTCCTAACCATGGACATTGGATGTCGTTGATAACGGGATCACATCATTAGGATAATGATGTGATGGACAAGACCCAATCCTAAGCATAGCACTAGATCGTGTAGTTCATATGCTATAGCTTTTCTAATGTCAAGTATCATTTCCTTAGACCATGAGATTGTGCAACTCCCGGATACCGTAGGAATGCTTTGGGTGTATCAAACGTCACAACGTAACTGGGTGACTATAAAGGTGCATTACAGGTATCTCCGAAAGTGTCTGTTGGGTTGGCACGAATCGAGACTGGGATTTGTCACTCCGTGTAAGCGGAGAGGTATCTCTGGGCCCACTCGGTAGGACATCATCATATGCGCAATGTGACCAAAGAGTTGATCACGGGATGATGTGTTACGGAACGAGTAAAGAGACTTGCCGGTAACGAGATTGAACAAGGTATAGGGATACCGACGATCGAATCTCGGGCAGGTACAATACCGCTAGACAAAGGGAATTGTATACGGGATTGATTGAGTCCTTGAAATCGTGGTTCATCCGATGAGATCATCGTGGAACATGTGGGAGCCATCATGGGTATCCAGATCCCGCTGTTGGTTATTGACCGGAGAACGTCTCGGTCATGTCTGCATGTGTCCCGAACCCGTAGGGTCTACACACTTAAGGTTCGATGACGCTAGGGTTATAAAGGAAGCTTGTATGTGGTTACCGAATGTTGTTCGGAGTCCCGGATGAGATCCTGGACGTCACGAGGAGTTCCGGAATGGTCCGGAGGTAAAGATTTATATGTAGGAAGTCCTGTTTCGGCCATCGGGACAAGTTTCGGGGTCATCGGTATTGTACCGGGACCACCGGAAGGGTCCCGGGGGCCCACCGGGTGGGACCACCTACCCCGGGGGGGCACATGGGCTGTAGGGGGTGCGCCTTGGCCTACATGGGCCAAGGGCACCAGCCCCAAGAGGCCCATGCACCTGGGGAAACCCTAAAGGAAGAGTCCCAGCAGGGGAAGGCACCTCCTAGGTGCCTTGGGGGGGAGGACTCCTCCCCTGGCCGCCGCCCCCTTGGAGATTGGATCTCCTAGGGGCTGGCGCATCCCCCCTTGGGATCCCTATATATAGTGGGGTAGGAGGGCCTCTCAAACACACCTTTGCCTTTGGTGCAGCCCCTCCCTCTCTCCCAAGTTCTTCTCCTCTTCTGCGGTGCTTGGCGAAGCCCTGCAGGATTGCCACGCTCCTCCATCACCACCACGCCGTTGTGCTGCTGATGGATGGAGTCTTCCTCAACCTCTCCCTCTCTCCTTGCTGGATCAAGGCATGGGAGATGTCACCGAGCTGTACGTGTGTTGAACGCGGAGGTGCTGTCCGTTCGGCACTAGGATCATCGGTGATTTGAATCACGACGAGTACGACTCCATCAACCCCGTTCACTTGAACGCTTCCGCTTAGCGATCTACAAGGGTATGTAGATGCACTCTCCTTCCCCTCGTTGCTAGTCTCTCCATAGATAGATCTTGGTGACACGTAGGAAAATTTTGAATTTCTGCTACGTTCCCCAACAATGGCATCATGAGCTAGGTCTATTGCGTAGTTTCTATGCACGAGTAGAACACAAAGTAGTTGTGGGCGTTGATTTTGTTCAATATGCTTGCCATTACTAGTCTTATCTTGATTCGGCGGCATCGTGGGATGAAGCGGCCCGGACCGACCTTACACGTACTCTTACGTGAGACAGGTTCCACCGACTGACATGCACTAGTTGCATAAGGTGGCTAGCGGGTGTCTGTCTCTCCTACTTTAGTCGGATCGGATTCGATGAAAAGGGTCCTTATGAAGGGTAAATAGCAATTGGCATATCACGTTGTGGTTTTGCGTAGGTAAGAAACGTTCTTGCTAGAAACCCATAGCAGCCACGTAAAACATGCAAACAACAATTAGAGGACGTCTAACTTGTTTTTGCAGGGTATGATATGTGATGTGATATGGCCAAAAGGATGTGATGAATGATATATGTGATGTATGAGATTGATCATGTTCTTGTCAAGGGAATCACGACTTGCATGTCGATGACGAGACAACTTCAAGAAGACACGATGATGGAGATCATGATGATGGAGATCATGGTGTCATGCCGGTGACAAGATGATCATGGAGCCCCAAGATGGAGATCAAAGGAGCTATATGATATTGGCCATATCATGTCACCATTATTTGATTGCATGTGATGTTTATCATGTTTATACATCTTATTTGCTTAGAACGACGGTAGTAAATAAGATGATCCCTCATTAAAATTTCAAGAAGTGTTCTCCCCTAACTGTGCACCGTTGCTACAGTTCGTCGTTTCTAAGCACGCCGTGATGATCGGGTGTGATGGATCCTTACGTTCACATACAACGGGTGTAAGACAGTTTTACACATGCAAAAACACTTAGGGTTAACTTGACGAGCCTAGCATGTGCATAGACATGGCCTCGGAACACAGAAGACTGAAAGGTCGAGCATGAGTCGTATAGAAGATACGATCAACATGAAGATGTTCACCGACGTTGACTAGTCCGTCTCACGTGATGATCGGACGCGGCCTAGTTGACTCGGATCATGTAATCACTTAGATGACTAGAGGGATGTCTATCTAAGTGGGAGTTCATAAGATGAACTTAATTATCTTGAACATAGTCAAAAGGATTTTGCAAATTATGTCGTAGCTCGCGCTTTAGTTCTACTGTTTAGTTATGTTCCTAGAGAAAAATTAGTTGAAAGTTGATAATAGCAATTATGCGGACTAGGTCCGTAAACTGAGCATTGTCCTCATTGCTTCATAGAAGGCTTATGTCCTTAATGCACCGCTCAGTGTGCTGAACCTCGAACGTTGTCTGTGGATGTTGCGAACATCTGACATACATGTTTTGATAACTACATGATAGTTCAGTTAAACGGTATAGAGTTGAGGCACCAAAGACGTTTTGGAAACATCGCAAAACATATGAGATGTTTTGAGGGCTGAAATTGGGATTTCAGGCTCGTGCCCACGTCAAGAGGTATAAGACCTCCGACGATTTTCTTAGCCTACAAACTAAGGAGAAAAGCTCAATTGTTGAGCTTGTGCTCAGATTGTCTGAGTACAACAATCACTTGAATCAAGTGGGAGTTAATCTTCCAGATGAGATAGTGATGTTTCTCCGAAGTCATTACCACCAAGCTGCTAGAGCTTCGTGATGAACTATAATATATCAGGGACATATATGATGATCCTTGAGATATTCGCGATGCTTGACACCACAAAAGTAGAAATCAAGAAGGAGCATCAATCGTTGATGGTTGGTGAAACCACTAGTTTCAAGAAGGGCAAGGGAACAAAGGGATACTTCATGAAACGGCAATTCAGCTGCTGCTCTAGTGAAGAAACCCAAGGTTGAACCCAAACCCGAGACTGAGTGCTTCTGTAATAAGGGGAACAACCACTGGAGCAGAATTACCCTAGATACTTGGTAGATGAGAAGGCTGGCAAGGTCGATAGAAGTATATTGGATATACATTGTGTTGATGTGTACTTTACTAGTACTCCTAGTAGCACCAGGGTATTAGATACCGGTTCGGTTGCTAAAGGTTAGTAACTCGAAATAAAAGCTACGGAATAAACGGAGACTAGCTAAAGGTGAGCTGACGATATGTGTTGGAAGTGTTTCCAATGTTTGATATGATCAAGCATCGCACGCTCCCTCTACCATCGAGATTGGTGTTTGCGTTGAGCATAGACATGATTGGATTATGTCTATCGCAATGCTGTTATTCATTTAAAGAGAATAATAGTTACTCTGTTTATTTGAATAATACCTTCAATGGTCTTGCACCTAAGATGAATGGTTTATTGAATCTCGATCGTAGTGATACACATGTTCATGCCAAAAGATAGTAATGATAGTACCACCTACTTGTGGCACTGCCACGTAAGTCATATCGGTATAAAACGCATGAAAGAAGCTCCATGTTGATGGATCTTTGGGCTCACTCGTTTTTGAAAAGTTTGAGGCATGCGAACCATGTCTATTGGTGTATATGCATGAAGAAACTCCATGCAAATGGACCGTTTGAACTCACTTGATTTTGAATCACTTGAGACATGCAAATCATACCATATGGGCAAGATGACTGAAAGCCTCGTTTTCAGTAAAATGGAACTAGAAAGCAACTTGTTGGAAGTAATACATTTTGATGTGTGCGGTTCAATGAGTGCTGAGGCATGTAGTGGATATCGTTATGTTCTTACTTCACAGATGATTTGAGTAGATGTTGAGTATATTTACTTGATGAATCACGAGTCTGAATTATTGAAAGGTTCAAGTAATTTCAGGGTGAAGTTGAAAGATCGTCGTGACAAGAGGATAAAAGATCTATGATATGATCATAGAGATGAATATCTGAATTACGAGTTTGGCACAGAATTAAGACATTGTGGAAATTGTTTCACAACTAATACAGCCTGGAACACCATAGTGTGATGGTGTGTTCGAACATCATAACTGCACCCTATTGGATATGATGCATACCATGATGTCTCTTATCGAATTACCACAATAGTTTATGGGTTAGGCATTAGAGACAACCACATTCACTTTAAATAGGGCATCACGTAATTCCGATGAGATGACACCGTATGAACTATGGTTTAGAGAAACCTAAGCTGTCATTTCTTAAAAGTTTGGGACTGCGACGCTTATGTGAAATAGTTTCAGGCTGATAAGCTCAAACCTAAAGCGGATAAATGCATCTTCATAGGACACCCAAAACAGTTGGGTATACCTCCTGTCTCAGATCCTAAAGCAATAAGGGATTGTTTCTAGAATCGGGTCCTTTCTCGAGGAAAAGTTTCTCTCGAAAGAATTGAGTGGGAGGATGGTGGAGACTTGATGAGGTTATTGAACCGTCACTTCAACTAGTGTATAGAAGGGCACAAAGAGTTGTTCCTATGGCACCTACACCAATTGAAGTGGAAGCTTATGATATTGATCATGAGACTTCGGATCAAGTCACTCCCAAACCTCGTGGGATGACAAGGATGCGTACTACTTCAGAGTGGTACGTAATCCTGTCTTGGAAGTCATGTTGCTAGACAACAATGAACCTACGAGCTATGGAGAAGCGATGGTGGGCCTGGATTCTGATAAATGGCTTGAGGCCATATAATCCGAGAGAGGATCCATGTATGAAAACAAAGTGTAGACTTTGGAAGAACTACTTGATGGTCGTAAGGCTGTTAGGTACATATGGATTTTAAAAGGAAGACGGACAATGATGGTAAATGTCACCATTAAGAAAGCTCGACTTGTCGTTAAGATGTTTTCTGACAAGTTCAAGGAGTTGACTACGGTGAGATTTTCTCACTCATAGCGATGCTAAGAGTCTGTTAGAATTATGTTAGCGATCACTGCATTATTTATGAAATCTTGCAGATAGGATGTCAAAACATTGTTTCCTCGACGATTTTTGAGGAAAAGTTGTATGTGATACAACCGGAAGGTTTTGTCAATCCTAAAAGATGCTAATAAGTATGCAAAGCTCCAGCAATCCTTCTGAGGACTGGAGTAAGCATCTCGGAGTAGGAATGTATGATTTGATGAGATGATCAAAGATTTTGGGTGTATACAAAGTTTATGAGAAACTGGTATTTCCAAAGAAGTGAGTGGGAGCACTATAGAATTTCTGATGAGTATATGTTGTTGACATATTGATGATCAGAAATGACGTTTAGACATTTCTGGATAGTCATATAGGGATATTTGGAAGAGTGTTTTTCTAGTGAAATATGCCCTATATGACTTTCCAGAAATTAGCTACGTGTGAGGTCCATGCTTGACCAGCATCTAAGCAAGTGTGCGTATATAGGTAGCCTCAAGACGCTGTAATAGTAAGGCTTTGCCAACCAGTGGAGCCATGACTCTGTGCATCTGTGGAATCTTGAATCGGACGTGAGTGTTCATATACTGGATCAGAGATCTTGTATAGGAGAGTTCGATGATCCTGAGTCTGTGCTAGGTATGAGCTTAGACCTTAAGCTTCCGACCGCCGCAGGCAAGAAATAAAGTAGATAAGGTGACGGGGGTCGTGAGTATCCCCGTGGGTTAGAATCGTAGAGCTCCTCTGTCAAGCAGTTCTGGTGTATGCTGTATAGCGCGCCCTGAAGTGCGGCTGTGCCCATAGATGCTCGCAGGTCAAGCGCCGATACACGAACAGAGTTTAGGATGCCTCTAGGAATGGCTCACGGGACGCAGTGCGCGCTCGCCAAGTATATCAACTCTGCGTCAGCACCTGGGCTGGAACTAAGGAATGTTTGTCATGAACTCTCGCTCTAGTGGAGGCGTTGGTAGGTCATAGCGTGTCGTCGTAAATGAGTATACGGTCAGATTTGGTCCGCGGGCCTGGTAACCCCTATTAATTTGATGGGTCGTCATAGCTACTGGAGCGCAATGATACTCATCGCTATTCATGTGGTTCTTATACACTGGGCTGTCAAGCGCATCACATATTGGCTAGCAAATAGCCTCGCAGCCTGATGCCCAAGAACAGTTAAATCTTGGAACTATGGAGCTCCAAGATAGAGAACGTGTGATGCGCCTCTACCATGCAATACACACTGATTCATTAGTGTCTCCAGTCCACTACTCAGCGATCTGGAGAACGTTCACAGCCCGGTTTTGACTAGTAAACCTCTCGGTCAGCAAGCTATACCTAGAGGGTACATGCAAGCCGCGACCGCTCCTTTTGCCAACGGCTGTTCGGATGCTCCACAATGTTGCGATGTGAAGCCTGTGGGTTCGAGGACACCGTTTTACGGTTATACATCGTGCAGATTTGTGCGGAGCGGATCGCATTAAGGCAAACTACGAGTGGAATTACTCTTCAGGAATGCCTGCTATAGGCGCTGGGGTCGTCGACAGAAGAGACATTGTATGAGGCTTGTTATCCCTCCGCTACCTGATGGGACTCGAACTTTACTGTGACACAGATTACGCTCTAAATTCTATATCCATTCTATTCCCTCGTTTGTCAATGTCATCGTAGTTCTTGCAAGGATATATCTGGTGTAATTTCCATTTGCAGCTGAAATAAGTTCGTTACTTGACACATAGGACTGAATCCCTGGCATCAGTGATGGTCTCATTGTGGGAGTGACGGACTCGACAGCATCACGAGGCATCTTTTTGACGGCTTAGTGGATTCTAATAGCGGGTTAGCTTTGGGTATCAGGGTCTCGACGGGTTGAGCTGTGGTGAGTCATATCGGGGGTCGTTATTGGGTTTGGACTTGGGTGCTCCCTATAGCTAATCGAGAGCATCTGGTGGGATGATGGCTTGCCGTTGTATTTAACAGGTCGCGGAGGTCCTTAGATCAATTAGGGAGTGGAAATTGATGTGATGGACTCAAAGACCCCAGATCTAAGACTTAAGCACTATATCGGTGTCTGTTGTAGATGGTCTCACATTCGCGTGGTGTTAATGTCACGTTCATTTCGCTGCTTTCGACTCACTGAGCTTTGTGAACATCCCGGTATAACGTGTGTACGATTGTTTTTAGTGCTGTGTGGCGCAATGGGTATTGTATCTCGTCCTATTACTGGTTCGCAATTAGGTGAATGCCAGTGACTCTTCCGGTAGTGTGTTACAGCTCAACTCTCCGAGATCAAGTGATTCTGTTGCGTATGCATGGCTACGATTCCGAGAGATGTCGGGCAATTTTAAGTCTCTACTCCGGTCGCTCAATTGGGCCGTAGTAAGGCTTTCTGGGTATCTCTCGGGCAGGACTTCTGCGGGAGCGTGACGATAAGATAGGAGTGGAAGCGATGATGCTTTGCCATGTTGACCAGAAGATGTTTGCCATCTGGATCAAGATGATCGTGTTAGTTACGAGACACGAGCTCCAACGGAGGTGACTTGCCCTGCAGGTTTATATGCGGCGAGAGATTTTTGGAAAAGGTATAAGGGGATTACCGTCGATTCGTATCTCGGGCGTCGCTTTCGCCGCCAGATCACCCGCTAGACAAAAGTAGAGTCTCGCTTTTGGTGACGGGGACTCTGATTGGAGGTACGTCTTGCTCTCTGACATCCGTGGTTCCATCCGCACTGAGATTCATCGTCGGGAAATGTGGGAGCCATCCTCTTATCGGCTGTAATCCGGATCCCTGCTGTTGGTTATATTGAGCCACGCGCCGAGTTCCGTCGTTCATTTCGCTATGTCTCCCGAACGTAGTGGGTGCCTCGACCTTAGCACTACTACACCTGGTTCGTCATGCAGCGCCTGACGGGGGTCTAGCATAGGGAAGAACTTTCCGAGTCAGCTTGTGGTTACTAACTTGCTATGATTCGGGTGAGGTCCCTGGGATGAGCATTCGCCCTCGATCTCGCGGTACGTACGAGGAGGTTCGGACTGGCTCGAGGTAGAAGATTTTCCTATATTATGGGCCGTCCTGTTTCGGCCTAGTCGGCGACAAAGGTTTCATGGGCCGCGTAAATCTTGCATGGTTATTGTACCTGCGCGACCATACCGAAGGGGTCTTGGGGGGACCCCGTGGTGGGGCCGCCCTTGACCAAGCTACCCCGGTGGGTGCCTGGCTGTATGGGGGTGCGTGCTCCTTGGCGGGACCATTACTGAGTCAAGGCCCTCGGCCCCGCGGCCCAGCGTTTGAGTGTCGCGGGAATCCCTTAGAGGGACCGTAGTCCCAGCAGGTGGGAGAGCGCATTTCGCTTCCTAGGTGCCTTCGGCGCGCGCGAGGACGCTCCATCCCCTCGTGCCGCCCGCCGCGCGCCTTTAGAGAGATGCGACGTCGTCGGCGGCTGGCGCACTCCCTCGGCCCTCGGCCGTAGTCCCCGGGGTACTCAGTATATCTAGGTAGGGTAGCGCGTGGCCTCTCACAAACACCCTCTGCCTCTATGGTGCAGTGCTCCCTCACCCATCTCCCATAGGGTTTCTTGTGACTCTCTTCTGCCTGAATAGCTTAAGCGATACCGTAGCAGCGTGCTCTGCCGCACGCATAACGCTACACATCTCTCCACCGCACTTGTGCTCTGTGTGCAACTGGAATTAGGAGTGCATGTCTTCAGACCTTCTCCGATGATCTTCTCTACCTATGGCATAGGCGAGTCCAGAGCTAGTGGGACGAAGTAGCACTGAGCATGTACGTGTGGTCTGGAACCGCGGCAAACTGCCTCGAGAGTAGATGCTGTCCTCCATGGTTCGGACTATGGGAGCTCATTCCGGTTGATCTTAGACATTCACCGACGTATGTACGACCTCATCAGACGCCCGTTTACCTTGTAACGACTATCCGTTCGTTCATTCTGCATCTTGACTAAGGCGGTTCCATGTAGATGCACTCTGCTTCCATTCCCCGCTCTCGATTGCTGCGTCTCCTCCTGATTGAGTAGATCTGGTGCTGTACAGGCTGGACGGCTAATTATTGTAATTGTCTCGCATAACGTTCCGCTATGCAACTATGGAAATGGCAGCACACCTTTCAAGAAGCTATGCCTGTCCGTAGATAGAGGGGACCGCCGTCGCATTCGCACGCATGAGGCCTTTGTGGCCGGGTAGTTGTTCTGGTCGTCAATTTCGAGGCAATCTGCCACGGAGGGCTGGATGAGGAAGTGGCAGCGGAGTCTCCTAGCCGCAATAAGCTAGGGGTCTAATCCGCCCTCCAGGTCGTTCACTGCCCATGGGTATTGCGCGATTGTGGGTCTGCGCGATGACGTGCGTTCGCGGCTGTCACGATCGTAGATTCGCCATCGCAAATGTAGACCCTCCATGAGACACTATGCAGGCTACTGCCGCGTCGCAGTTGCACGTCTACCGGCCGCCTCGTCTACTCCTGCCGAGCTTCGCTCATCGCCGGTGGTTCGCCTTGGGTGCGTCGGCCCCTGCGGAGATCTTATGCAGTGCTACTCCCGGCACCCGATCCGCTTGCTGGGTCTCGCCAGGTCTGCAACATCCGGCGTTTTGACTTTTCGTGATCTTCATACCGTTCACGTGCGGAGTATCGACTAGGCCCACGGGCATTCTCGTCTAGCTCGCGTGCGGGGCGATCCCTGGCGCTCTGGCACAGAAGCGGGATTCAATCCTCCTATAACCACCGCCTCAAGAGAGCCTGGGCGTCTCAGTCGAATGAGCCTCATTCTTCCGCGATTGCGTGGGCCATCGGGTCGTGCTCCAAGCCTAGCGAAGCTAAGACGCTCTGACACTCGTCTCCCTATAGTTGCGCTCTGCCCCGGGCCTCGGGGGCGTCGGGCGTATACGTCCCGACGAGCTCGAGAAAGGTGCCTCGCAGACTGTAGATCACGAGTGCTCTTACTGGTGGCTCGGACCGCGTCCAGCCGCGCTGTGCTCTCGGAATCCGACTAGGATAGGCGTCGCTTGCTGCGTCTTCGCCTCCACCAGGAACGGCCTTTACGGGCTGGGACTTGGCAATGGTAGGGGTTTGTGATAGAGACCCCATTTTCTTTAACAGACACTGCAGCGGCCGGCTCCCAGTCGCTCCGTCAGCTTTGACTGACTGCGTGTGTCTGCTGTTCACACCGCTCCCGTAGGCTCCGATCATTCCTCACAATCATCCCTCCCATTGTCTGCATAATGGGCCGCTCTGAGATATGATTTGTGATCTAGGGCCCATCTCGCTCGACGCTCGACATAGGCGCTTAGCGCCCTCGGAAGGCAGCGGGGAGACCTGAGTGGACCTGGGCGCGCCGCGCCCGAAGAGCTGCCGCACCGTCGGAGTGCCGCGTGACTCCGATATGTGTTTGCCCGCTCCGACCCGGTCACGCCGCACGGAGGAGACGCGCCAACTCGATGGGCTTAGAGGACCAGGTCGTCGACTGAGGGTGCTCCGTTCGAACGATCCTGTGGGGCCTAGCCCCGCCGGAGAGAATCGGAAGTCGCGCCTACTCCGGCCGCACTACGGCGGTTAGCTCCACAGACTCGTCTGCCCGCGTCCGGAATGGGCGCATAGATATGCGCCCCTCACCGTAGAGTAGGTACGCTATGGCGCAAGTGAACGGACAAACCGTCGAGGCCTTCTGTTCCGCTCCATCTAGTCCTCGTGCCCTCGTGCGGGGACGCCCGAGAGAGACGAGAGACTGGTCTTCTTGCTCAGGCGGACGATTCACAGCCTCCCTCGGGGGTGTGTACGTCGCTGCGGTCTCGTTTGGCGCGTCGAGCTCGCCGCGCCGGTCGCCCTCGCCGGGTCGCCGTTGGCGTTCGCAGCCGGCTATGCTCGCTCCAGTCGTGGGTCCATGTCAGTTGCACCGGGCCCTCGCAGCGTCGGGGGCCCGCTCTGCTGCAGGCCCTGCCTGGGGTCCGCCTCATGGGGTGAGCGATCGAAGGCGCCCCCAGGGGCGGGCCGCCCTGCTGACCTGGGAAGAGCTTGTTGGTGGCACTGGGGCATGCTTGTCCTATGTGTCGCCTGGGGGCGATCGGACGCGTGGAAGCGGCAAGCGGCCACCGACACTTGCTCCGGTGGCCAGCGGCCCACCCTTGCCATCGCGCGAATCGCCTCAATTCCTCGCTCGTGGGCGAACCGCGCATCCCCCTCGCTCTGATCCATCGGATCTGGCTGGGCTGCAGTTCCACGCATACTGTCCACCGCCTCAGCGGGAGTTGCGCTGCTACTCGATGGATGCGGGGCTGTTGACGGCAGGGTCAGCCCACACGCGTACTCGCGCGACCCTCTACCGGTTGCTTGAGCTCTTGCATGTGGCGCCAGCGCGCCAGTCTGACCCTTCAGGAGCTGCGGAGCAAACATGGGGGAGTCCCACGTCTTCGGTGGGCGCACTGAATCGAACAGCACTGGCCCGCGCCTCTGCATGCCCATGCTGGTGCTGCTGAAGAGGGGGACCCCACACGGGATGGGGCCATGGTGGTGGGCCCTGGAGGAGATGTCGGTGGGGTTGGCGCCCTCCCCATCACCCATAATCAGGCCACAAAGCTCTTCCTCGACCTGGTGGCTGCTCCCATGGAATCGGCCGTCCTGCAGGCCCCAAAAGTACCACGCGGACGTCGATGCCGATCGGCGAGGGCGACGGCGACGACCAAGAGACGCAGCTACCGCCTGAACTGCAAGAAGAGTCTCTTCCCTGCGGCTCAAGGGAACGTCATGACGCAGGCGCGATGCCTTGTCATGTCCAAGTGAGGGCTTGCCATCCCGGAGCGTGGCGAGTCTGTGGAGCTACGCCTTGCCGAGTACCAGAGGACCTTTGACGAGCCCCTCTCGCCTGTTCAGATCGAGGCTCTCTCCGTGCTGGCTAGGGCGGGCAAGAATTCAGCACCGCCAGCCCTGGCTTCGTCTTAGGCTGTTGTGACAGTTGTTAGTCGATCTTGTTCCCTTATGGAAGACAACTGGTTAGTTTGGAATGTCAGGGGTTTGAACAACCCAGCTAGGAGAGCCGTGGTTAAGAAGTTGGTGTATCACAACAATGTATCCCTAGTTTGTTTGCAAGAGACAAAGCTATCATTCATCGATAGAGCTATGGTGGCCCAATGCTGTGGCAATGATTTCTCGGAGTTTGCATACCTGCCCGCGGAGGGCTCCAGAGGGGGCGTACTTCTGGCTTGGAAAGGGAACCATTACTCCCTACCCGGTGTCACCATTCTCACGCACGTCGTGGCTGTGACTGGGTGCAACACCAAGGGAGAGCAGTTTGGGATCATCGGTGTATATGGTCCGCAGGGCTGAGACGAGAAGATGCGGTTTCTTCTTGAACTTAGGCAGACGATGCAGAACTCGATACCCGCTGGGGTTGCCCTAGCTTTGGTTGGAGACTTCAACCTCATCACGCGGGCCGCTGACAAGAACAACTCCCGGATCAACCGTCGATGCATCACAGCTTTTAGGTGTTTTATCAACGAGTTACAACTGAAGGACCTAGACCTACATGGTCATAGGTACACATGGAGTAACGAGCAAGATTAGGCCACAATTGTGAAGCTAGAACGTATACTCATCAATGGAGATTTTGAGGAGTTGCTGCCCGACTGCATGTTGCATGCGCTATCCTTAGAGATCTCGGACCACTGCCTTTGTTGCTCAACTGTGAGATTGCTTTTCGGCAGGTGTGATGTTTCAGATTCCAGAACCATTGAATCAAATTGGAGGGTTTTGAGGAGGTGGTCTATGCCGCATGGCAGGGGGCCTACGGCCGGTGACCCCGTGGGCTAGTTCGCCGGGAGGCTCAAGGCCACGGCCAAAGCACTCCAACGCTGGCAGGCCCAATTCTGCAACAACATCAAGCTCAAGGCGGCCATCACGAGTGAGATCATTGGGCATCTCGACAGGGCTATGGATCGGAGGCCTCTTACGGCAGACGAGAGGCAGTTCAGGGCCAACTTGAAGATGCAGCGACTCGGATACGCCGCGCTGGACAGGGCTATCTAGCGGCAGAAATCGAGGGTCAGAGGGATAAAGGAAGGAGATGCAGGAGCAAACTTCTTCCGTGCCAAAGCTACGGCGCGGAGACGCAAAAACTTCATCCCCAAACTGCAGGTGGACGGGGTCACAGTCACTGATCAGGAAACCAAGGTGAAACCCTTCCACTCCTTCTTCGAGCCAATCTTCGGATCCAAGAAGCTAAGGCCAAGGAGGCTGAACTTACATGGGCTCGGATATGAACGGATTGATCTCAGTGACATGGATGCACCCATCACAGAAGAGGAAATCCTTGCCAACATAGCGGAACTAGATGGCAATAGAGCACCCGGACCCGATGGACTCACAGACCTATTTTACAAACGCTGTTGGCCCATCATCAAGGCTGACCTAACTGCAGCCATCCAGGCTGTACAGGCCAACACGACGACCCATCTCCACCGCCTGAACCAAGCTACCATGATCCTACTTGCAAAGAGTGCCGATGCCGCCACCATGAAGGACTACATGCCGATCAGTCTGGTATGTAGCTTCGCTAAACTAATCACCAGAATCTTGGCGACTAGGCTACAAAGGAGGATGAACGATCTGTTGGGCCATGTCAGAACGCATTCATCAGAGGTAGGGCCATCCAAGACAACTTCTGCTTTGTCAACGACCTGGCCAAGGCCTTCCGGAAATCCAAAACGCCTGCCCTTATGCTGAACCTCGACATCCAACGTACCTTCGAAACGGTGTCCTGGGAGCTCCTGCTTGAGCTGCTGACCGCAAGGGGTTTTGGGAGAAAGTTCACCAACTGCCTGGCTGCGCTCCTCTGTACCTCCTCCACGAGAATTCTTGTCAATGGTGAGCTCTCTGAGAGGATTGATCTAATGAAGGGTCTCAGGCAGGGCGACCCCCTCTCCCCACTGCTGTTTGTCTTGGTGATGGACTGCCTGGCAGTACTAATTGACAAGGCAGTGAGCATGGGGATTATGGGCCCTATTGGAGACCAAATATTGCCGTTCCGGACATCTCTATACGCAGACGACGCAGTGATGTTCATCAACCCTTGCCGGCGCGAGATTGTTGCCGTCAGCCAGATCCTAATGTTGTTTGGCGATGCCACGGGCCTGTACACGAATCTTGCAAAGTCATCTATATCCCCCATCTGCTGCGCGGGGATGGACGTGCAGGAATTTCTTCAAAACTTGAACTGTCCGATCAAGCATTTCCCGTGCACCTACCTCGGCATGCCCCTTGCAGGTTCAAAGCTTAAGAAGAATGATCTCCAACCAATATGTGACAAGCTCGTTAGCAGAATGAAGGGCTGGAAGATGGCCTTACTCACAATGGACGGGAGGCTGGACCTGGTCAAAATGGTGCTCTCGGCCATGCCGATCTTCCAGATGATCGCGTTGATCATGCCAACTTGGCTTGCAAAGATGATTGACAAAGTGCGGCGTGGCTTTCTCTAGGAGGGCAACGAGGTGGCATCGGGCGGCAAATGTCTGGTCAGCTGGAGAACTGTCTGTAGGCCTAAGAGCTCGGCGGGCTCGGCATCACCAATGTGCTGGCACATAGTAGGGCACTACTGATGCGATGGCTCTGGCAATCCTGGACCGACGGCAACAAGGCGTGGGCCGGACTTGAACTTCCAATTGACCGCACTGTCATAGCCCTCTTCAACGCCTCGGTCGATTTCCTGCTCGGCAATGGTGAGCGCATTCTCTTCTGGAAGGAGCCATGGTTCAAAGGTGTCTGTCTCCAGCATGCCTTCCCGGTGTTGTTCGAGCATTGCACGAGGAAGAACCTTACGGTTGCCCAAGCACTTGGGGATGGCAGGTGGGTGAGACATCTCAATAAACACCTACCTCTACAGGCCACCAGAGAGTTCTTGCCACTTTGGGAAGGGATCAGCAACACTGCCCTCTCGACGGTGCGCGGCCAGGTGCGGTGGAGATGGACTTCCGATGGGATCTACACGGCCCGATCGGCTTACCTCATCCAGTTCGAGGGATGCGCCAGGAGTGGCTTCGCTGACTTTGTCTGGAACACAGACGCGCCTGGCTAGTGCAAGTTGTTCGCGTGGTTGGCAATGCTTGGGCGATGCAATACTGCCAACGTACTAGCTAAGAAGGGATGGCCCCATAATACAGCTTGCTCATTCTGTGCCGGACCAATGGAAGATGCCATCCACCTGCTGGCTACCTGCCCTTTCACGCTGCAAATTTGGCAAGCCGTCCTTCGCCATTGCAGTCTACCACAGGAACTCGCCCCTGCCCTGCCACAGAATCGCTATCACAATGGACTGAACACACAGCTTCTGTGCGTCCGGCGGTGCAAAAGAAGAAGTGGAGTGCCTTGGTACAATTAGTCTGGTGGTCAACTTGGAATGAATGTAACGCTAGAATCTTCCGGAACCAACAATCACCGGTCCGGACAGTGGTGGAGAGACTGATTGAGGAGGCAAGCGTTTGGCGAGCTGCAGGATGAGGCAACGCCAACTCCTTGCTGAACAGACCCAAAGAACCTGACTAAGGGCCTGCACTAGATCATGACTAGTACTGGAGTAGGAACTGGCCAATGCTGCATGTTGGACCTGTATATCCATTGTAACAATTTTCCCTTAACCCCCCAAATATCAATGAAAAGCTGCTCTCAGCATTTTCGTCAAAAAATCTACCCAGAGTCTTGCTTTCCCTTGGATGGAAGAAAATGTTTGATCGGGGTGGACAAGTGTTGGCTGCAAGTGGATGCACACTACCCATTACACCAGGTCGTTTTCGTATCAGAAAATATGAGACGTCCATGCAGATTATCAAATCTCATGTACCTAATCGACTTGTAGGAGCAGGGGATGGAGCTACTAACTATGGACCCGTAGGTCTGAAGGAAACTACTCACACTTCATCGGAGAGGCTATGGTGTTGATGTAGAAGCCCTCCGTGATCGATGCCTCCTCCAGCGGAGCTCCGGAATAGGCCCCAAGATGGGATCTCATGGATACAGAAAGTTACGACGGTGGAATTAGGGTTTTGGCTCCTGTTCTGATCTTTTGGGGGTACGTGGATATATATAGGAGGAAGAAGTACGTCGGTGGAGCAACAGGGGGCCCACGAGGGTGGAGGGCGCGCCCGGGGGGGCAGGCGCGCCCCCTACCTCGTGGCCTCCTGTTAGTTGGCTTGACGTAGGGTCCAAGTCTCCTGAGTTGTATTCGGTGAGAAAATCACGTTCCCGAAGGTTTCATTTCGACTTCGTTTGATATTCCTTTTCTTCGAAACCCTAAAACAGGCAAAAAACAACAATTCTGGGCCGGGCCTCCGGTTAATAGGCTAGTCCCAAAAATAATATAAAAGAGGATAATAAAGCCCAATAATGTCCAAAATAGGAGATAATATAGAATGGAGCAATCAAAAATTATAGATACGTTGGAGACGTATCAGGTACATGTCCGGATGACCCGGTTGTAACAATCGCAGAGGTGCCCCCTTTATGCCCTAGCTGAACAACTGGGAACGTAGGGCATAAGCACAGGAGCGAGGCAACCCAGCTTGGCAAAAACATAAGTCATAGAGGTGCATATAATGACAAAAGGATGTATATCCGTAAATGACACATATTATGAGCTCTAGGCTTGGTATAATAATAAGCTTCTACTTATAGAAGCCCCCAGTCGTGGCGGGGTGTGTACATTTAAGGATGTGTACCCCTCAAGTGTTCGGTTTATCCGAACACACCATGGGAACGTATGAAAACAAAAAAAGGAAAGAATTGAAAAGGATACAAAAGAATGAATAAGAAGCATGGTCGTACTTATCCGTAGAATCTTCAGAGCCGGGCAACGTTCCAAGGGTTCGACTCTAAGCGATTATCCGATGCATTGTGAAGGAGGTAGGCTCCTCCAGTGAGAACTTCATCTATACTGAAGGGACCCTCCCATTTTTGTTTGAGTTTGTCCTTTTTCTTCTTTGGGAGGCGTAAGACGAGCTCACCGACGTTATAAGTCTTTGCCCGCACTTCTTTGCTTTGATATCTTCGAGCTTGTTGTTGATAGAATGCGGAACGGGCTTTTGCAACATCGCGCTCCTCCTCCAGGCCATCTAAGTCGTCCTGCCAATCGAGATCGGCCTCTCTCTCTTCATACATGAGCACTCGAGGTGAATCATGAACAATGTCGCAGGGCAAGACAGCCTCTGCGCCGTACACCATGAAGAATGGTGTGTATCCGGTCATGCGGTTGGGCATGGTCCGCAGCCCCCAGAGTACGGAGTCGAGTTCTTTGACCCAGTGTTTATCCGACCCCTTTAGGGATCGCACTAGTCTAGGTTTGATGCCGCTCATTATTAGGCCATTAGCCTGTTCGACTTGACCATTTATTTGAGGGTGATATACGGAGGCGTAATCGAGCTTGATGCCCAGGTTAGCACACCAATTTTTTTACCTCATCAGTTGTGAAGTTAGAGCCATTGTCCATAATAATGTTGTGCGGGACACCATAACGGTGTACGACACCGGATATAAAATCTACCATCGGTCTGGCTTCAGCTGTTTTTACTTGTTTGGCCTCTATCCACTTAGTGAATTTATCCACCATGACCAGTAAATATTTCTTATTATGGCTTACCCCTTGAAGGGGTCCGACCATGTCTATCCCCCACACCGTGAAAGGCCAGGTAATGGGGATTGTTCTTAGGGCAGTGGGCGGCATATGGCTTTGATTGGCAAAGAGCTGGCATCCGACGCATCTGCTCAGGCCGTGGGCCAGAAGAAACCTGTACGGAAGGCCTTGCTTATGAGGGCCCGAGCTGCGGCGTGATGGCCAAGAGCTGCCGCCCCTCCTCTTTGGAGATACTTCTTTGAAGAACTCTAGTAGTGCTTTTCTTGTAGAGTTCTCCTTCTGTTCACTAGGAAGCTCCAGCCTATTAAGGTAGGCTAAGAAGGGTTCGGTCCATGGAGCAATAACCGCCATGATTACATGGGCGGAAGGCACGAGGTTCGAATCCCCACGCACCTCAAGGTGTTGTATGCCCATAGAAACGGCCATCCGGAGTCCATGCAGTAGTGCTTCATATTCGGTCGCGTTATGTGAGTACGTATACATGATTTGTAATACATAACAGACTGTGTCCCCTATAGGGGATGTTAGGATGACATCAGCCCCCAATCCGGCTAACATTTTGGAGCCGTTGAAGTACATCACCCAGTTGGAGTAGGTGCTGTACTTTTGGGGAGTTCGGCTTCTGTCCATTCGGCGGCAAAGGCGGCCAACACCTGAGATTTAATAGCTCGGTGTGGCTTGTATTTTATTTCAAATGGTAAGAGCTTGATAGCCCATTTGGCAATAGGGCTGGTGGCGTGTCGATTGTTTATCATGTCGTTGAGTGGCACTTCAGAAGCCACCATGATCGAGCACTCTTGAAAGTAGTGCCACAGCTTTCGAGATGTCATGAAGACCGCATATGCTATCTTTTGATAGTGCGGGTATTGGGATTTACATGGTGTAACGACCGTCGATAGATAGTATACTGATTTTTGGAGTGGGAATTTGTGTCCCTCTTCCTCTTGTTCAACAACGAGTATAGCGCTCACTACCTGGTGAGTTGTTGATATGTATAGTAGCATAGGTTCACCGACGTTTGGTGCGGCAAGGATTGGGTTGTTTGCTAACAAAGTTTTTATTTCTTCCAACCCGGCTGTTGTCGCATCCGTCCACTCAAAGTGATCGTTACGTCGGAGTTGGCGATAAAGCGACAGTGCCTTTTCTCCCAATCTAGAGATAAAGCGGCTCAAGGCTGCCACGCACCCAACTAATTTTTGGACCTGCTTTAGGTTTGTCGGTGTTGCCAATTGTGACAAGGCTCGGATTTTGGCTGGATTTGCTTCAATTCCTCTATTGGAAACAATGAACCTGAGCAGTTTTCCGGCCGGGACGCTGAAAACACATTTTTCCAGATTGAGTCGTATGTCGTAAGTTCGGAGGTTGTTGAATGTGAGGCGCAAATCGTCCACCAATGATTCGACATGTTTAGTTTTGATGACTACATCATCTACATATGCCTCCATCGTCTTGCCAATTTGTTTTTCCAGGCATGTTTGAATCATGCGTTGGTAAGTGGCGCCGGCATTTTTGAGTCCGAAAGGCATAGTGTTGAAGCAGAAAGGCCCATACAGAATAACGAATGCCGTTGCGGCCTGATCAGATTCCTTCATCTTAATTTGATGGTATCCGTAGTATGCGTCGAGGAAGCACAGTGAATCGTGTCATGCAGTTGCGTCAATGATTTGGTCAATGCGGGGTAGCGGAAAGTGGTCCTTAGGGCAGGCCTTGTTGAGGTCTTTGAAATCGACACAAAGACGCCAAGATTTGTCCTTCTTTGGCACCACGACCAGGTTTGCTAGCCAGTCCGGATGTTTGATCGCCCTGATGAACCCGGCTTCAAGTATTTTTGCTAGATCCTCCCCCATAGCTTGTCGCTTGGGTTTGGAAAATCGCCGCAGCGTTTGCTTGACTGGTTTAAATCCTTTTATTATATTGAGGTTGTGTTCGGCCAGTCTGCGTGGGATTCCTGGCATATCCGAACCCTCACCCATTATTGCATCCGGAGTTTGAAGAATTTGCAAGGTCACCGACCCAGGGTCCGGAGTGTCCTGGCGGCCTTCGGGCTCAACGCCCGGTTCTATGTTCGAAGGACACGAGGTCTCTTCCTGAAGATGGGTATCCAGCACGTAGCACTCGTTAATCCAAACATAGCTTGTTCTTAACTTAGGGGGAGAAGTATTCTCGGCTTCTTCCTCTACGACCGCTACCAGATGGGTGATCAGCGGGGACCTGATTTCCCTCTGATCAGGTTTAATCCCAATCTGATCGTAGTCTGTTGCAACTCCCAGGGCGGCGATGCGATCAAGTAGCTTGTTTAAGGATGAGACATCTGTTGGATCCATCTTTCCGGGGTGTTCAAGGCCGACGCGAAGACGATGTTTAGTGATCTCGAGGGCTTCCTTTGGCTTAACGGCCGCACGGGCGCCCATGGTGAAACCGCCAAGCTGGAGGACCTGTCTTGGAGCTAGGGCCTCTCTAGAGGTAATGTTGTCGTTAATGACAAGGCGAGCCATCAATCCCGACGTCAAGGACACAGTGGAACTCTCAATGAAAGCACCAATGTCGGTGTCAAAACCGGCCGATCTCGTGTAGGGGGTCCCGAACTGTGCATCTGAGGATCGAAGGTAACAGGAGACAATGGGACACGATGTTTACCTAGGTTCGGACCCTCTTAATGGAGGTAATACCCTACTTCCTACTTGATTAACTTTGATGAGTATAGGGGTTACAAGACTTGATCTACCTCGAGATCGTGATGGCTAAACCATAGATGTCTAGCCTCTATCACTACTGGAATCAACAGATTTGCCGTCTGCCGCCTCTTTGCCGTCAGCTAGCGGACGGCAAAGGAAGGCTTTGCCATCAGTCACCAGAAAGCGGACGGCAAAGAGGCAGCGGACGGCAAAGGTAGGCTTTGCCATCAACCAGTTCTTTGCCATCTGCTAGCGGACAACAAAGAAGCTTTGTTGTCCGCTAGCTGACGGCGAAGAGGGCGGGTGGCGGGCTTACGAGGACGACTTAACGGCTAGTTTCTTTGCCGTCTGCTAGCGGACGGCAAAAATTCTTTGCCATCTGCCAACAAACGGCAAAGAAACTGACTGTTTTAACGGCTGTTCCCCCCTGGCCCCACCCCACAAGGTACGCTCTTTACCGTCTGCTAGCAGACGGCAAAGAGTTGTGACCTACTAGCAGAAAAGGGGCTGCACCCACGCCCCCACCCCTATCTCTCTCCCCTCTATCTCTCTCAATCTCCTGGCCTTGACCACCCGCGCCGCCGCCCCCGACCGTCGCCCCGCCCCGCCGCCATGCCGCCCCGCCCCACCGCCCCGGCGCCCCACCCTGCCCCACTGCCCCGCTGATAACCCACAAGTATAGGGGATCAATTGTAGCCTCTTTCGATAAGTAAGAGTGTCGAACCCAACGAGGAGCTAAAGGTAGAACAAATATTCCCTCATGTTCTATCGACCACCGATACAACTCTATGCACGCTTGACGTTCGCTTTACCTAGAACAAGTATGCAACTAAAAGTACTTTGTAGGTGTCATAGGATAGGTTTGCAAGATAATAAAGAGCACGTAAATAAGATCTAGGGTATGTTTAGATAAAGATACAACTAAATTAGTTTTAGTAGAGAGCTTTTGTCAACAAGAAAGTTATTTGTCCCTAGGCAATCGATAACAAGTACCGGTAATCATTCTTGCAATTTTATATGAGGGAGAGGCATGAGCTAACATACTTTCTCTACTTGGATTATATGCACTTATGATTGAAAATCTAGCAAGCATCCGCAACTACTAAAGATCATTAAGGTCGTGAAACCCAACCATAGCATTAAGTATCAGGTCCTCTTTACTCCCATACGTTATACCCCAGTTACTCGGGTTTAAGTTTCTGTCACTCTCGCAACCCACCATAAGCGAACCATGAACATGTTGCAACACCCTACAGTGAGGTCCCCTCACGTTTGCGCGAGAACGGAGGGCACTGTAGGATAGCACCATAAATAAAATATACAATCATACCAACCAAGATCCCGATTAACCCACAGGACAAAACAGATCTACTCAAACATCATAGGATAACCATAGATCATTGGGCAATAATATATGGAGTTGAGCACCATGTTTAAGTAGAGATTACAACGGGGAGAAGAGGTGTTACACCGCTGCATAGAGGGCGAGAAAGTTCGTGTTGACGGTAGCAATATTGTTGATGTAGATCGCCGTCCCGATCGTTGCCCCCGGTGGCACTCCGGCGCCACCGGAAGCGAGGGGGAGAGAGCCCCCTCATCCTTCTTCTTCCTTGGCCTCCCCCTTAGATGGAAGGAGAGTTCCCCCTCTGGTCCATGGCCTCCATGGCCACGGAGGGGCGGGAGCCCCTCCGAGATTGGATCTCCCTCTCTGTTCTCTTCTGTTTCGCGCTCCACAGATGTGGCCGAAAACCATTTCTTATATTCCCGGGGATCCGTAACTCTAATTGCGCTGATATTTTAACATGTTTTTAGGGATATAAGCTTCCTTGCGCCCGAAGTAGAGGTCCAGCCGACGTACGAGGTGGGCACAACCAACCACCGCCCGCCAGGGGCCTCTAGCGCGCCCTGGTGTCTTGTGACCTGTGTGGGCCTCCGTTTGCGGTGATTCCAACTCCCAAATCACATATATTCCAAAATAATTCTCCGTAAGATTTTATTGCATTTGGACTTCGTTTGATATGGATACTCTGCGATACAAAAAACATGCGGAAAACAGGAACTGGCACTTGGCACTGGATCAATTGGTTAGTCCAATAAATCATATAAAAAGTTTCCAAAGTATGTAAAACTTGTATAATATTGGCATGAAACAATAAAAAATTATAGATACGATGGAGACGTATCAGCATCCCCAAGCTTAATTCATACTCGTCCTCGAGCAGGTAATTGTAAAAAAAGAAGATAATTTTCGATGTGGAATGCTACCTAGCATAAAATTGATCATGTATCTAATCATGACATGAATATTAAGACATAAGTGATTCAAAGCAATAGTCTATAATTTGACATAAAGACATCAATACTCAGGCATCCCAACAAACAATCATGTCTTTCAAAATATTAACGCTAAAGAAAGCTATCCCTACAAAATCATATAGTCTTGTCATGCTCTAAGGTCGATGGTAACAGGAGATGGGGGACACGATGTTTACCCAGGTTCAGGCCCTCTTGATGGAGGTAATACCCTACTTCCTGCTTGATTGATCTTGATGAATATGAGGATTGCAAGAGTTGATCTACCACGAGATCGTAATGGCTAAACCCTATATGTCTAGCATGTATGATTGTGATCGCCTCTATGGATTAAACCCTCCGATATATATTGACACCGGAGGGGCCTAGGGTTGTACAAAGTCGGTTTACAGAGGAAGGAATCTTCATATCCAAATGCCAAGCTTTCCTTCCATGCAAAGGAGAGTCCCATCCGGACACGGGAGGAAGTCTTCTGTCTTGTATCTTCATGGCCCATCAGTCCAGCCCACGTCACATAGGCCGGATGCCCGAGGACCCCTTAATCTAGGACTCCCTCAGTAGCCCCTGAACCAGGCTTCAATGATGATGTGCTCGGCGCGCAGATTGTCTTCGGCATTGCAAGGCAGGTTCCTCCTCCGAATACTCCAAAGTAGTCCTCAAACATAGGAAATGTGTCCGATTCTATAAACCAAGCTCCGCAAAGAGTATAATATTTAAAAAGTCCCATCTACTAACATCTTTTGTAGTGAGACGCCATGTCTCCGCCCGGTCATTATTCCGAACCGTTTTTAGCCTCCCGATCCATGTTTCGAGATATGGTTTCCATTGGCACGTCTTGTCGAAGCAGAGATCGTGTCCCCCTTATTATGGGATCCTCATCAATATGGGCGTGGGTAATCCAACCGTGTTGTTGGCGATTCCTTGGGAATAGGCGAGCTTTAAGGCCCATGAGGAGGAGTGATGACCCACAAGTATAGGGGATCTATCGTAGTCCTTTCGATAAGTAAGAGTGTCGAACCCAACGAGGAGCAGAAGGAAATGATAAGCAGTTTTCAGTAAGGTATTCTCTGCAAGCATTGAAATTATCGGTAACAGATAGTTTTGTGATAAGCTAATTTGTAACGGGTAACAAGTAATAAAAGTAAATAAGGTGCAGCAAGATGGCCCAATCCTTTTTGTAGCAAAGTACAAGCCTGGACAAACTCTTATATAAAGGAAAGCGCTACCGAGGACACTTGGACACGCATCCCACTTATGATTAACCCCTATTGCAAGCATCCGCAACTACAAAAGAAGTATTAAGGTAAACCTAACCATAGCATGAAACATAATGGATCCAAATCAGCCCCTTACGAAGCAACTCATAAACTAGGGTTTAAGCTTCTGTCACTCTAGCAACCCATCATCTACTTATTACTTATCAATGCCTTCCTCTAGGCCCAAACAATGGTGAAGTGTCATGTAGTCGATGTTCACATGACACCATTAGAGGAGAGACAATATACATCTCATCAAAATATCGAACGAATACCAAATTCACATGACTACTTATAGCAAGACTTCTCCCATGTCCTCAGGAACAAACGTAACTACTCATGAATCATATTCATGTTCATAATCAGAGGGATATTAATATGCATAAAGGATCTGAACATATGATCTTCCACCGAATAAACCAATTAGCGTCAACTACAAGGAGTAATCAACACTACTAGCAACCCACAGGTACCAATCTGAGGCTTTGGGACAAAGATTGGATACAAGAGAAGAACTAGGGTTTGAGATGAGATTGTGCTGGTGAAGATGTTGATGGAGATTGACCCCCTCCCGATGAGAGGATCGATGGTGATGACATTGGTGACGATTTCCCCCTCCCGGAGAGAAGTTTCCCCGGCAGAACAGCTCCGCCGGAGCCCTAGATTGGTTCTGCCAAGGTTCCGCCTCGTGTCGGCGGAGTTTCATCCCGTGAGCTAGCTTATGATTTTTTTTCCTGGACGAAAGACTACATATAGCCAAAGATGGGTATCAGAGGGCTGCTAGGGGGCCCACGGGGCAGGGGGCGCGACTAGGGGGTAGGGCGCGCCCCCACCCTCGTGGATGGTGGGTGGCCCCCCTCTGGTACTTCTTTCGCCCAATATTTTTTATATATTATGAAACTTGCTCCCGTGAAGTTTCAGGACTTTTGGAGTTGTGCAGAATAGGTCTCTAATATTTGCTCCTTTTCTAGCCCAGAATTCCAGCTGCCGGCATTCTCCCTCTTCATGTAAACCTTGTAAAATAAGAGAGAATAGGCATAAGTATTGTGACATAATGTGTAATAAAGCCCATAATGCAATAAATATCGATATAAAAGCATGATGCAAAATGGACGTTTCAACTCCCCCAAGCGTAGACCCCGCTTGTCCTCAAGCGAATGCCGATATCGAAAGATATGTCCACATGTTTAGAGATAGATGTGTCGATAAAATAAAATACGGACATGAGGGCATCATGATCATTTTATAACAGCAACATAAATATATATATTGTCATATGATTTCTTATGCTAAAGTAACAATTCAATCACAATTTCAAGTATGAATCGGAAACTTCATTGAGAACCAACAAACTATAATCTCAGTCATTGAAGCATCTGCAATTTATCATAACATAGGAAAGAGTCAATATAAGAGCTTTTCAGAAAGTCCACATACTCAACCATCATTTAGTCTTTCACAATTGCTAACACTCACGCGGTATTTATGGTTATGAAGTTTTAATCGGACACAGAGAAAGATAGGGGCTTATAGTTTTGCCTCCCAAACTTTTACCTCAAGGGTAATGTCAACAATAATAGTTCATGAAAACTCACATCCAATTAGCTATATATGTCAGGATCTTTTCAACACATTGTGCTTGCCAAAGGATAAAATGTAAAAGGAAAGGTGAAGATCACCGTGACTCTTGCATGAAGTAATGGAAAAGAATAAAAGATAGGCTCTTCGCAGAGGGAAGCAGAGGTTATCATGTGCTTTTATGGTTGGATGCACGAAGTCTTAATGCAAAAGAACTTCACTTTATATTGCCACTTATGATATGGACCTTTATTATGCAGTCCGTCGCTTTTATTTCTTCCACATCACAAGATCGTATAAAGCTTATTTTCTCCACACTAATAAATCATACATATTTAGAGAGCAATTTTTATTGCTTGCAACAATGACAACTTACTTGAAGCATCTTACTCAATCCATAGGTAGATATGGTGGACTCTCATGGAAAAACTAGGTTTAAGGATATTTGGAAGCACAAGTAGTATCTCTACTTGGTTCAAAGAATTTGGCTAACATGAGAGGGAAAGGCAAGCTCAACATGTTGGATGATCCATGACAATATAATTTATTTCAGATGTAAGAAAACATAACCCATTACATTGTCTTCCTTGTCCAACATCAACTCTTTAGCATGTCATATTTTAATGAGTGCTCACAATCATAAAAGATGTCCAAGATAGTATATTTATATGTGAAAACCTCTCTTTCTTTATTACTTCCGATTAATTGCAACAATGACCAAAACTATGTTTGTCAACTCTCAACAACTTTTATTCATCATACTCTGTATATGTGAAGTCATTACTCTCCATAAGATCTATATGATCTCTTTATTTCCTTTTATTCTTTCTCTTTTATTTTATTCCCTCAAGACCATAGTAAGATAATCAAGACCTTGACTCAACACTAATCTTTATTATATATAACTCACGGACTCGATTACATAGAAGGATCATAAAGAAAAACTCAAAATTAGATCATACTAAAACTTTATTCTACTAGATCAAGATATTACCAAAAGGATCGAACTGAGAAAACAGTAAAGATAAAAGTGTGATGGTGATACGATACCGGGGCACTCCCCCAAGCTTGGCAGTTGCCAAGGGGAGTGTCCATACCCATGTGTTTATGTCTCCTTCCTTGGAGGTGGTGATGATGGAGTTGTTGATGATGTGGGCTTGTCGTCCATCTTCCAAGGCATAGGCTCACCATCATAGCAGGATGATCGAGTCTCCGGGATCCTCAAATCTGCAGCCAAACATGGGACCTACTACATCAGACGAGACCACAGATAACCAAAAGAAAGGCAGCACGCACAGAGTCCAAAAAAGCAACGCGACATAACACCCGAGACAAGTGACAGAGACGGACGCAAACGAGCAGTGGGCCCTAGGCGTCCGTGGGCCGTGCATGGCTGGGGCAGCGATCATGGCACGGTGTCGTCACCAGAGGCGGCCTCCTTGGAAGAGAGGATGGTGTCAAGGTGGCCGTCGTCCGCACCACAGAGGAGCGTGATCGTGGCCAAGCCTTCGGTCGAGGCGGGTGAGCTGTCGGGAGCATCAAGGCGTGCGTCTTGGATAGCACGTCCAATGGCCGTGTCCACATCGGCGGCGGAAAGGTGAGCCGCCTTGGCCTTGACAGCCCTTGCGAGCATGGGGGAATACTTGGTTTCCTTGGCAGCAAGACGTGCGCTCGGGCGAAGCTTGTCCTTGGAGACAAAACGATCGCGAGCGGACCTGTGGCGCTCCTTGCGAGCAGTGCACTCATGGGTGTCTAGATCCTGTAGAGGGAGCGCTGTGTTTGCCGTAGCAGGTTCAGAGTTAGAGTTTGACGCAGGAGGAGGGGTTGAAGGAATTGAAGATGGAGGGGGGGGAAGAGTTACCGTTGGCACTTGAAGATTCTCCGGCGGAGAATGTGAAGGTGGGCGGCGCTGGGAGAGCTGGGTCGGCCGGGGCGACGATGGAGAAGGCCGACGTGCCGGAGGGGAGCACGGGGCCCACCACCATGCCGGCCCCCGCGTCAGCAGGAGGGGCAAGTGGGTCGACGGCCGCCACCCTGGGCAGTGGGCAGATGACAGGTGGAGCCAGGACCGCCACCAAGGGTGCATGCACCGCGTCCAGGGAGTCCGAGGTGACTGTATGCAGGAGGGGGACATGCATGCCCTCCGAGCCACCCGAGTCGTCGTCGGAGACGACAAGAGGGTCACGTGCAGATCCAGGAGGGGGAAAGACAGCCAACAGGTCGGGGTCAAAGGTGGCGCCGCCAGGAGAAGCATGGAGGGCACGTGCATCAGACGAAGGGTGGCGGGCAACAGGCCTGAAGGGAAAGAGCACTATTTGATTGACACTTTGAGAAACCACGCACTATGAAACTGGTGCTTCATTGAAATATGTCATGTTGGCGCCTTCCACTTAAATATGTTTACAAGTTAATTTCTGAAGCCTGCGGTGTTTGGCTTCCCAGTACTTCGGTTCACCTTAGGGCTTGCTGTATGTCCGGACATACTTCTCATTGATTCTTCTTTAGGTTTGAAGCGTTTGCTTCTTGAGACATGTTTAAGATCAGCAGTATCTCCTTTTCTATTCACTTGTCGAATCGCTTTAGCAGAGTACTTCTAAGTAATTACTCCCTCTGTTTCTAAATATTTGTCTTTTTAGAGATTTCAAATGGACTACCGCATAAGGATGTATATAGACATATTTTAGAGTATAGATTCACTCATTTTGCTCTGTATATAGTTACTTGTTAAAATCTCTAGAAAGATAAATATTTAGAAACGAAGGGAGTACTATACAAGTGCCATGCACCACAGCCAGATTCGAGATATCTGGTTTTAGTGGTAGGAGCCAAGTACCGTTTGCGCTATTCAGATTCTTTAGAGTATGCAAGAGTGCAGGACAAAATGGAAGAACCAAGCAAAGCTTCGATGTAAATCTTTGAAAAAGGAGTTGTCTAAACTTGACTGCACATATGCTATCATGAGATAACTCACGAGTAGAACCGACCAGAATGTCCTGACTTCAACAATTATGTTTTCAAAGGTATACAACTCGCCATGTTTATTGAGCTTGACATCATGTTTTTGGGTTAATTTTGATCATTGGATACCCATGAGTTTAATATAGAAACATAAAAATAATAACTACTACAAATTGTTTGCACTTCATGGAGAATATGTTGATTAGTAACAGGCAGTAGTACTACCTCCGTCCCGGTTTGTGCTTTTTGAGTTTTTATTTCAAAAGATAAATAAATACTAATACATCGGAGTTAAAGAAAAACTAAAACACAAAACAATGCTTCCATATAACTGATCAACCCAATTACACGTCAACAACTTTCATGCACCCATGCAAAGAAATGATGTCCAAACTAGCAACCAATCAAACAATCAAAGAAATAATACATGAGTCTTCTTTTTGCCATGTACTATATAATTTCAACACAAAGTATCAACTTAGCTCTATATCATCTTATCACCGGCACAATTCAGCAGGCGGTCAAACAAGGACATTGTGTATTACCAAAGAATCAAAAATTATAATGCAATATCAACATGTATTCAATTTATACACAATGTACCGTCTCTTTTCATTTAATAGAACCTTTCTTTTTGAAAGATTCAAACATCCGGACCAACATGATTTTTGTACATATACACAGAATAAAATAAAAAATATAGTGAACAAGCAAGAACTGAATAATTAATAAAATAACTAAAAGATAAAATTTAATATCGCCGTACACAAAATTTCTCACATGACGTATCAATAGGCGCGGCGTGCCGTCGCGCGGGCTTGGCTAGTTTAATACTGTTATAGACTCCAAAAATGCCTTATAAAAAGTTAAAGAGGTAGTAGTAGATTCAGGCGATTAGCATCATCTGCTCCAGGCTTGTGTGTTAGCGCGCGTTTGGATTTGCTTCATGGAAAAAATATTCATTTTGATGGAAACAAATTTATGTTTAATTGGGAGTTGCGTATTTAATCTACAATGGGAATATGCTTTCCTGGTTGATGGAAGCAAAAGTTGCAAACCATCCCAGTCACTCTATAGGACGAATGTTCGACTCGGTAAGATCTGCAGAGAACTGCCATCTCAAGAAAAAAATATGTTTCATTGTTTTAGGGAATCCTTTCTAGTTTATTAGATTTGGTGTCTTTTCCTTGACCCTGACACGTTGGTATGCCGGCCTCCGTGGGATACGAAAGTGGCCAACCCGAATAGTTCTTAGTTTACAAAATAATGTTTTGACTCTGATATCATTCACCATGCCATGCTTGTAGCCTAATCTTCTTAATGACTTCGATCCAGCCAATTCGAAGTGGCGACAAAAAAAGAGACAATATTTACCTATACAGTTTGAAAAATAATCGAGACCATTTGCATTCTTTACATAATAAATCATACATACTCTACCCAGGGTAAAAGATACATCGAAAGATGATGTATTGAAGAACCGCTGATCTCTAGTGCAGTTACCTATTCAACTAGAGTTCAATTGGCAAACTGGATCCACTTGCTGAAATAACTTAGCACTGTCGAGGTCTAAATTAATAGTGCAAATAATGTTGTCATCGAATGTGGGCTGGAATTTTCTTCCTAGTCACGCAAGGAAGCATATCCAATGGTACGTATGCGGCGTGTGGCCATTGTATGCAAGCGGCCTTGAAGATCTATGTAAAGCTCTTCCATACCTACATGCTCTACACCCATTTCTTCAGTATTCTTCTAATGCCTCATCTGAATTAAGTTGTGCCTTTCAACTGTATACCCGTCTCATCACATAGTCGGGACCAATTATCCTCCCTGAATCAGGTCTCCCTGTAAAGCAATGGTCCTTTTATAATGGTGGAAACGAACTTTCACACCATCTATCCTTATGGAATGCTCATCTTACGTCCTGCATGACTAACAATGTTGAACCGATGAAGCTAGCCGTGTCCCATGAACAATGCTTATCATAATGGTTGCATGCTTGAAGATATCATAAGGTCTGAGAGCGTGAACTATTTTGTTAGTAGAAACATGCGGCAACTCTACAGTAGTACTGTGCAACTGGACAAACACTTCTATCTGAATTAGGTACACTGTTTCAGTAGTAAAATTACTGTGAAATGTACCTTCTCATTGAACAAGTTGTTTTGCAACTAAAAAAAGAACAAGTTATTTTTCTTTCAGAAATATTTACGTGTATCTTCAGAGGAAACAGAAAGAAAATATTCTCTATGAGCTATCATCTACGTTATGCGGATACTTCAAAAAGCGTGTGTATCCGGCCGGATACTGCCCCGATACAGTCCGATACGTATCCCGTAAGTATCCCTCGATTTTCTGATTTTAAAAAAAGAAAATAATGTTTGATAATCCTAGGACACTTCTGCGATACTTTTTGAATACCTGAAACCCCTCGTTCGACGCGAAGTCCCCTCAATAATAAAGGCACATCTTTTGAAGATACCCAACATGGGTGTGAGTTCATGCCAAAATATGACTGTCAATGTTCTTGTTCAATTGAAAGGTGAGCAAGAGAGAGTCGATGCACTAATTGGAACAACAAACCCGGGAAAATCCCACTGCTAATTAATGAAAGTGGACCAAGTGCAAGAAAACAAAGGGAATAATCCTATTAAGGCATGCTTTGACCTAGAAGCTATATTTTGTTTTCAATATTGTAATAATTAATATACGTAATATCTATATAAAAACGTATCGCCGTATCCATGTTTTCAGAAAATTGGCGTATCAGACGTATCCCCGTATCGCGTATCCGATACATATCCAAGTATCCATGCAACCTAGGCTATCATCTTCCTGAAGTTTGTCTCCCACGTCAGTTCAGTTGGTGTGCTTTCTGCCATCTCAACGAGGCAAATCCAGTTGGGCGGGCGCACATTTAAATTTTCAGAAATCTGTTGCCTAGTCCATGTTATGAAAACAAACAGGTCAGTTGATTGCAACATGTGAAGTGTGCTTTTTTCGGTTTTGTGTTGTCTTGGCCAATACAGAGTGATTCAGCTCATCCGTTATCTTATAGTACACCTATCCTTCTCATGGGGCACCAAGGTACCATAAAAATCATGTACTCAGTATTCTTCAATTATCTTACTAATATATATACCTTTCAGCTGTATAGTCATCTCGGAAGTGTAGTATCATTTGATCATTCAAACGGGCATCATAGCCACAATTAATGTGTTCTCTCAAAATCAAGCCCATTTATAAGGGCATCGGCAGTTCGGCTCCCTCTTCACCCCATCCATGTGAAATTAATATATCACAATTTTCTTGTTTTTCATAGTACCAATGTTAAGTTGATGAAGGCACATCGGAAACTAGCCACGGATTACGTTGAGCCACTCAACGTGGCTCAACATGTAAATGGTAATTGCATGCCGCTTGATGCAATTTACTAGTACAACACCACAGGGTCTCACTTGAATGTTAAGAAGCATATAGATGACTTCTTCTCTCTTTTTGGATCTCAATACAATGTTCTCCCCCTTTCTTGTGGAGATCTATTCGATATAATCTTCTTTTTGCGGTGTGTTTGTTGAGACCGATGAATTGTGGGTTTATGATCAAGTCTATCTATGAATAATATTTGAATCTTCTCTGAATTCTTTTATGTATGATTGGTTATCTTTGCAAGTCTCTTCGAATTATCAGTTTGTTTTGGCCTAATAGATTGATCTTTGTTGCAATGGGAGAAGTGCTTAGCTTTGGGTTCAATCTTGCGGTGTCCTTTCCCGGTGACAGTAAGGGCAGCAAGGCACATATTGTATTGTTACCATCGAGGATAACAAGATGGGGTTTTCTTCATAATACATGAGTCTATCCCTCTACATCATGTCATCTTGCTTAAGGCGTTACTCTGTTTTTAACTTAATACTCTAGATGCATGCTGGATAGCGGTCGATGAGTGGAGTAATAGTAGTAGATGCAGGCAGGAGTCGGTCTACTTATCTCGGACGTGATGCCTATATACATGATCATACCTAGATATTCTCATAACTATGCTTAATTTTGTCAATTGCTCAACAGTAATTTGTTCACCCATCGTAGAATTCTTATGCTCTCGAGAGAAGCCACTAGTGAAACCTATGGCCCCGGGTCTATCTTTATCATATTAATCTCCTACTACTTAGTTGTTTACTTTGCCTTTATTTTACTTTGCATCTTTATCATAAAAATACTAAAAATATTATCTTATCATATCTATGAGATCTTACTCTCGTAAGTGGCCCTATAGGGATTGACAACCCCTATTTGCGTTGGTTGTAAGGATTTATTTGTTTTGTGCAGGTACGAGGGACTCGCGCGTAGCCTCCTACTGGATTGATACCTTGGTTCTCAAAAACTGAGGGAAATACTTACGCTACTTTGCTGCATCATCCCTTCCTCTTCGGGTTAAACCAACACAGTGCTAAAAGAGGTAGCAAGAAGGATTTCTGGCGCCGTTGCCGGGGAGGTCTACACAAAAGTCAACATACCAAGTACCCATCACATACCCTTATCTCCCGCATTACATTATTTGACATTTGCCTGTCGTTTTCCTCTCCCCCACTTCACCCTTGCCATTTTATTCGTCCTCTCTCTCTATCCTCCCTCTCTTTCTCTATTTGCCCCTTTTTGTCCGCTTGCTTTTTGTTTGCTTGTGTGTTAGTTTGCTTGCTTGTCGTTATGACTAGTTCTTTACCCTCTGCCTCTATGTCTGAAATTGGGG
Source organism: Triticum urartu (assembly GCF_003073215.2). Taxonomy (NCBI): domain Eukaryota; kingdom Viridiplantae; phylum Streptophyta; class Magnoliopsida; order Poales; family Poaceae; genus Triticum; species Triticum urartu. The sequence continues at coordinate 24,664,810 of NC_053023.1, forward strand.
ATACTATTGTCGATAATAATTTTGATGCTCCTACTAAAGAACCCACTATCTCACATATAAAAATATTCCGTGTTGGTAGTGGTAATATTATTGGAAAAGGAGTTATTCAAGATTTCTTTACTTGTGCCGGTGCTTTACCTTCTATGGATAGTTCTATTCTTCATAGAACTGGTAGTCTTGCGGACGCTATTGCCATGCTTGTAGTTGAACTTGAGAGACAATTCATGCACATGCATCCTTCTATACAAAGGATTTTCCTAGAATTTTCTAATATTGAGCATTCTTCTATTAAGCGTTCCGTTACTATCTTTTTGGCTCGTGAGTTTCGATTCATAATCAAAGAGGCCAAAGAAATCTTTGCACATTATAGGGTGGACACTTGCCGTCCTCCCATAGAGGCTATCCTCTTTGATCAAGAGGAAATAATGCGCTTTCAATCTCTAGATTATGTTGCTTTTAATGAAAATCTTAGAAAAAGGGTTCCTACCAATGTTTTAGTTGACAGAATTTCTGAACTTAATGATGATTTGGCTATTCAAAATAATGAACTAGGATATTCTCTTGAATATAAGCTCACAAAGTTTTGTCAAAAGAATGCTTATAATGATGAATTGGTTGTGCAATATGAAGGACCGAAGGAGGACCCTATACCTCCCAAGGTTGATCTCGGAGACTTTTGTCCCAATAAATTTAGCCCTTTTGATTACTTTTGCTTGCCTCAAAGAAAACTTGCTGCTGAACGTAGAGAATATGAAATGAGTTTTAATAATCTATCTTACTATTATGGCAATACCTAGATCTATTCTTGCTTGTTATGCCTAGCTAGGGGCGTTAAACAATAGCGCTTGTTGGGAGGCAACACAATTTTATTTTTATTCCTTACTTTTTCCTCCTGTTTAGTAATAAATAAATTATTTAGCCTCCGTTTTGGTTGTGTTTTTTGTGTTTAATTAGTGTTTGTGCCAAGTAGAACCGTTGGGAAGACTTGGGGAAAGTCTTGTTGAACTTGCTGTAAAAAACAGAAACTTTAGCGCTCACGAGAACTGCTGTCATTTTTATTTGGAAAGTGCTATTTAGTTAATTCTTTTTGCAAATGATTAATAGATAAATTCCTCACTTCCAGCAATTTATTTTAGAATTTTTGGGGTTCCATATCTTGCGCTAGCTACAGATTACTACAGACTGTTCTGTTTTTGACAGATTCTGTTTTGCGTGTGTTGTTTGCTTATTTTGATGAATCTATGGCTAGTAAATTAGTTTATAAACTATAGAGAAGTTGGAATAAAGTAGGTATAACACCCATATAAATAAATAATGAGTTTGTTACAGTACCTTGAAGTGGTCTTTTGTTTTCTTTCACTAACGGAGCTCACGAGATTTTCTACTTTAAGTTTTGTGTTGTGAAGTTCTCAAGTTTTGGGTAAAGATTTGATGGATTATGGAACAAGGAGTGGAAAGAGCCTAAACTTGGGGATGGTCATGGCACCCCCAAGATAATCTAAGGACACCTAAAAGCCAAAGCTTGGGGATGCCCCGGAAGGCATCCCCTCTTTCGTCTACTTCTATCGGTAACTTTACTTGCAGCTATATTTTTATTTACCACATGATATGTGTTTTACTTGGAGCGTCTTGTATGATTTGAGTCTTTGCTTATTAGTTTACCACAATCATACTTGCTGTACACACCTTTTGAGAGAGCCATACATGATTTGGAATTTTTTAGAATACTCTATGTGCTTCGCTTATATCTTTTGAGTTATATGATTTTGCTCTAGTGCTTCACTTATATCTTTTAGAGCATGGTGGTGGATTCATTTTATAGAAACTAGTGATCTCTCATGCTTCACTTAGATTATTTTGGGAGTCTTAATAGCATGGTAATTTGCTTAAAATCCTAATATGCTTGGTATGCAAGATTAATAATAAAACTCTCTTATGAGTGTGTTGAATACTATGAGAAGTTTGATACTTGATAATTGTTTTGAGATATGGAGATGGTGATATTAAAGTCATGCTAGTTGAGTAGTTGTGAATTTGATAAATACTTGTGTTGAAGCTTGTGATTCCCGTAGCATGCACGTATGGTGAACCGTTATGTGATGAAGTCGGAGCATGATTTATTTATTGATTGTCTTCCTTATGAGTGGCGGTCGGGGACGAGCGATGGTCTTCTCCTACCAATCTATCCCCCTAGGAGCATGCGCGTAATACTTTGCTTTGATAACTTGTAGATTTTTGCAATAAGTATATGAGTTCTTTATGACTAATGTTGAGTCCATGGATTATACGCACTCTCACCCTTCCACCTTTGCTAGCCTCTCTAATATCGCGCACCTTTCGCCGGTATCATACACCCACCATATACCTTCCTCAAAACAGCAACCATACCTACCTATTATGGCATTTCCATAGCCATTCCGAGATATATTGCCATGCAACTTTCCACCGTTCCATTTATTATGACACACTCCATCATTGTCATATTGCTTAGCATGATCATGTAGTTGACATAGTATTTGTGGCAAAGCCACCGTTCATAATTCTTTCATACTTGTCACTCATGCATCATTGCATATCCCGGTACACCGCTAGAGGCATTCATATAGAGTCATATTTTGTTCTAAGTATCGAGTTGTAAGAAAACTAAAAGTGTGATCATCATCATTATTAGAGCATTGTCCCAAGTGAGGAAATGATGATGGAGACTATGATTCCCCCACAAGTCGGGATGAGACTCTGGAGGAAAAATAAATAAAATAGGCCAAAGAAGCCCAAATAAAAAAAGAGAAAGAAAAGAGGCCATAAAAAAGAGAAAAGACCCAAATAAAAAAATGAGAGAAAAAGAGAGAAGGGACAATGTTACCATCCTTTTACCACACTTGTGCTTCAAAGTAGCACCATGATCTTCATAGTAGAGAGTCTCTCATGTTATCACTTTCATATACTAGTGGGAATTTTTCATTATAGAACTTGGCTTGTATATTCCAATGATGGGCTTCCTCAAAATTGCCCTAGGTCTTCATGAGCAAGCAAGTTGGATGCACACCCCCACTTAGTTTCTTTTTGAGCTTTTATATACTTATAGCTCTAGTGCATCCGTTGCATGGCAATCCCTACTCACTCACATTGATATCTATTGATGGGCATCTTCATAGCCCGTTGATACGCCTAGTTGATGTGAGACTATCTTCCCCATTTGACTTCTCCACAACCACCACTCTATTCCACCTATAGTGCTATATCCATGCCTCACGCTCATGTATTGCGTGAAGATTGAAAAAGTTTTGAGAATGTCAAAAGTATGAAACAATTGCTTGGCTTTTCATCGGGGTTGTGCATGATTTAGATATTTTGTGTGGTGAAGATAGAGCATAGCCAGACTATATGATTTTGTAGGGATAACTTTCTTTAGCCATGTTATTTTGAGAAGACATAATTGCTTTGTTAGTATGCTTGAAGTATTATTATTTTCTATGTCAATATAAACTTTTGTCTTGAATCTTTCGAATCTGAATATTCATACCACAATTAAGAAGAATTACATTAAAATTATGCCAAGTAGCACTCCGCATCAAAAATTCTGTTTTTATCATTTACCTACTCGAGGACGAGCAGGAATTAAGCTTGGGGATGCTTGATACGTCTCCAACGTATCTATAATTTTTGATTGCTCCATGCTATATTATCTACTATTTTGGACATTATTGGGCTTTATTATCCACTTTTATATTATTTTTGGGACTAACCTATTAACCGGAGGACGAGCCCAGAATTGCTGTTTTTTTGCCTATTTTAGGGTTTCGAAGAAAAGGAATATCAAACGGAGTCCAAACGGAATGAAACCTTCGGGAACGTGATTTTCTCACCGAATACAACTCAGGAGACTTGGACCCTACATCAAGCCAACTAACAGGAGGCCACGAGGTAGGGGCGCGCCTGCCCCCCCCCCCCCAGGCGTGCCCTCCACCCTCTTGGGGCCTGTTCCGGAGCTCCGCCGGAGGAGGCATCGATCATGGAGGGCTTCTACATCAACACCATAGCCTCTCCGATGAAGTGTGAGTAGTTTACTTCAGACCTACGGGTCCATAGTTAGTAGCTAGATAGCTTCTTCTCTCTTTTTGGATCTCAATACAGTGTTCTCCCCCTCTCTTGTGGAGATCTATTCGATGTAATCTTCTTTTTGCGGTGTGTTTGTTGAGACCGATGAATTGTGGGTTTATGATCAAGTCTATCTATGCATAATATTTGAATCTTCTCTGAATTCTTTTATGTATGATTGGTTATCTTTGCAAGTCTCTTCGAATTATCAGTTTGGTTTGGCCTACTAGATTGATCTTTCTTGCAATGGGAGAAGTGCTTAGCTTTGGGTTCAATCTTGCGGTGTCCTTTCCCGGTGACAGTAAGGGCAGCAAGGCACGTATTGTATTGTTGCCATCGAGGATAACAAGAGGGGGTTTTCTTCATATTGCATGAGTGTATCCATCTACATCATGTCATCTTGCTTAAGGCGTTACTCTGTTTTTTAACTTAATACTCTAGATGCATGTTGGATAGCGGTCGATGAGTGGAGTAATAGTAGTAGATGCAGGCAGGAGTCGGTCTACTTGTCTCGGACGTTATGCCTATATACATGATCATACCTAGATATTCTCATAACTATGCTCAATTCTGTCAATTGCTCAACAGTAATTTGTTCACCCACCGTAGAATACTTATGCTCTCGAGAGAAGCCACTAGTGAAACCTATAGCCCCCGGGTCTATCTTTATCATATTAATCTCCTACTACTTAGTTACTTACTCTGCCATTTACTTTGCCTTTATTTTACTTTCCATCTTTATCATAAAAATACCAAAAATATTATCTTATCATATCTATCAGATCTCACTCTCGTAAGTGGCCCTATAGGGATTGACAACCCCTATTTGCGTTGGTTGCGAGGATTTATTTGTTTTGTGCAGGTACGAGGAACTCGCGCGTAGCCTTCTACTGGATTGATACCTTGGTTCTCAAAAACTGAGGGAAATACTTACGCTACTTTTCTGCATCATCCCTTCCTCTTTGGGGAAAACCAACGCAGTGCTAAAAGAGGTAGAGGTACCTCAGACGGGTGAAGCCGAAAGCTAGCATTCTTAAGGGAATAATTGGTCGGCACTAAAACGACAAATTGTTGCTGTATTGCAACCATCTTTAAGCACTTCGAGACGGTTTTTCCATATTACGGACCACACGCCCCGACACGTGTAATCATAATATCCTGACCCAAGGAAAGGAACCTTTAACGGAACTATTTTCCTTGGAATATGTTTCTTACATACATCCCGAACTCGAATTTTTCGTCTGTTTGAGCACAGTGACTAGGTTGCCTGGTTTCCGGAAAGATACTTCCTTTTGTCCTAAGTACCCAGAAAAACTCCACCATTTTGGTCTGGAGGTTAAAGCCGAAAGCCTGCGATGACAAAATCATTTCACATGTGTTTGGATCTAACCAAAGGTTGATCATAATGTACATTGATACATTAAGTCAAACACCTATTCCTTTTCTATTCCGTCTATAAGGCTATCTAATCTACAGTCTTCCTGCGAATATTTCGCAGCAATCATTACTTGATCATAGACCAAATTTAAAGGGATTTCCTTCCCATCTGGTCCCTGTGGTCCTAATCGGGCCATATGATTCGGATCTAGTTTCATGAAGCGTGTCTTCACCATGGCCCAGGCTTCTCGTGCACCTTCCTGGTAGGCAGATGTATTCCATAGCTCGAACGGTGCCGTGCACCTTTGAACAGGTTTTCCAGGCCCTCCATACTTTGTGGAGGGGTATCAGATGGCCATAACGCCTTCACCATACTCCTCATGGCTTTCCGAGCCTGAGCATGCACGGCGGGCAACTCCTTTAGCACGTCGCCTTGAAACCCTGATACTTCCTCCTCTGGCCGACCAGTTAACAGACCTGCCGCAACAAATTCATGATATTCCGCATTATGGACTAAACATGAGTGCCTATGGTGGTTTTGAATAAGAGGGGAAGACATACCGAACATGCCGCCCTTCAGCTTTCATTTTCCTTCTGAGCGGCTGATAGCTGAGCCTTCAAGCTCTCTAACTCTTCGGGTTGTTTTTCCTTTTCTCCTCAAGTTTTTTCTCCCTAGACGCGCCCGTCGCGGTCTCTTTCAATTTCGCTAGTTTGGCGGTAACCGCATTCAGTTGCGTCTAGTTTGTGTTCAGCTCCTGGGCTAGCATTGTGTTCTTTTCTTGTAGTACCTGCCAAAATTATCGATCCTTAAATTGGTTTGCTTCACCGTTTCAAGTCTCGGGTGCTACTGGCATATGACCATGAAAATTGCATAAAATTTTACCTGTATATTCTTCGAGAATAGCTGAATGACTCCAGCAAGGCCGTCTCGAGCGGCTCGGACATATGCATCTGTCGAACTCAGTGCGGCAAATTCTTGTTCGGACAAGGCCGGAGCACGCATAGCCTCCTTTAATCGACAGTGATTCATCACGCTCTCCACTTCGGAATTCATGACCGATACGTCATCCGAATCCTCTTGAGGAGGCGGAACGGGCGTGGCGTCGGCACTCGCGTCCTAGTTGACGAGTCCGGCACCGGATTAGTGGACATTTGGCTAATCGGGCATTTTCCCACCGTCCGCCGCGTACTCCTCCCGATGCCAAGGATAAAAAGGGAGACTCTTAACAACCCAGACTCGTGCCTAGGCATGCATTAAAGCACACATACCTCTTGGAAGACTGTGACGTCTCTGCTGTACTCCCGGTCCCTTTTTATTTTGAACGACGACCTTGTGTAGGGAGCGCCCTCGAGGAGATACTCCCGTTGTTTCCTTTTAGTCCGCATATAAGGTTTGGTCAAAGTAAAGCTTTGCAGAGTTTGACTAACTTTATATTAAAAAATATAAACATTCACAATATGAAATCAATATTATCAGATGCACCATGAAACGTATGTTCATATTATATAGTTTTAGTATTGTAGATGTTCATATTTTTTATATAAATTTGGTCAAACTTTGTGCAGTTTGATGATACGTCTCCGTCGTATCTATAATTTTTTATTGTCCCATGCCAATATTCTACAACTTTCATATACTTTTGGCAACTTTTTATACAATTTTTGGGACTAACATATTGATCCAGTGCCTAGTGCCAGTTCCTATTTGTTGCATGTTTTTTGTTTCACATAAAATCCATATCAACGGAGTCCAAACGGGATAAAAACGGACGGAGATTTTTTTTGGAATATATGTGATTTTTGGGAAGTGAAATCAACGCGAGACGATGCTCGAGGGGCCCACGAGGCAGGGGGCGCGCCCCTGACCCTCGTGGCCATCCCGTAAGGAGGTTGGTGCCCTTCTTTCGCCGCAAGAAAGCTAATATCCGGATAGAGATCGTGTTAAAATTTCAGCCCAATCGGAGTTACGGATCTCCGGGAATATAAGAAAGGGTGAAAGGGTAGAATCTGAGAACGCAGAAACAAAGAGAGACGGATCCAATGTCGGAGGGGCTCTCGCCCTCCCACACCATGGATGAAGGAAATATGCTCTAGAGGCAATAATAATGTTATTACTTTATTTCCTTATATCATGATAAATGTTTATTATTCATGCTAGAATTGTATTATCCAGAAACATAATATTTGTGTGAATACATAGACAAACCGAACGTCACTAGTATGCCTCTACTTGACTAGCTCGTTAATCAAAGATGGTTATGTTTCCTAACCATAGACATGTGTTGTCATTTGATTAATGGGATCAAATCATTAGGAGAATGATGTGATTGACATGACCCATTCCATTAGCTTAGCACCTGATCGTTTAGTATGTTGCTATTGCTTTCTTCATGACTTATACATGTTCCTATGACTATGATATTATGCAACTCCCGTTTGCCGGAGGAACACTTTGTGTGCTACCAAACGTCACAACATAACTGGGTGATTATAAAGGGGCTCTACAGGTGTCTTCAAAGGTACATGTTGGGTTGGCGTATTTCGAGATTAGGATTTGTCACTCCGATTGTCGGAGAGGTATCTCTGGGCCCTCTCGGTAATGCACATCACATAAGCCTTGCAAGCATTACAACTAATGAGTTAGTTGCAAGATGATGTATTACGAAACGAGTAAAGAGACTTGCCAGTAACGAGATTGAACTAGGTATTGAGATACCGACGATCGAATCTCAGGCAAGTAACATACCGATGACAAAGGGAACAACGTATGTTGTTATGCGGTCTGACCGATAAAGATCTTCGTAGAATATGTGGGAGCCAATATGAGCATCCAGGTTCCGCTATTGGTTATTGACCGGAGACGTGTCTCGGTCATGTCTACATTGTTCTCGAACCCGTAGGGTCCGCACGCTTAAGGTTTTGATGACAGTTATATTTTGAGTTTATGCATTTTGATGTACCGAAGTTTGTTCGGAGTCCCGGATGTGATCACGGACATGAAAAGGAGTCTCAAAATGGTCGAGGCATAAAGATTGATATATTGGAAGCCTATATTTGGATATCGGAAGTGTTCCGAGTGAAACCGGGAGGTAGATGGGCCTTAGTGGGCTTTAGTGGAAGAGAGGAGAGGTGGCCAGGGCTGGGCCGCGCGCCCCTTCCCCCCTAGTCCGAATAGGACAAGGAGAGGGGGGCGGCGCCCCCCCCCCCTTCCTTCTCTCTCTCTCCTTTTTCCCCCTTCCCGAATCCTATTCCAACTAGGAAAGTGGGGGAATCCTACTCCCGGTGGGAGTAGGACTCCTTCTGGCGCGCCCTCCTCCTGGCCGGCCGCACCTCCCCCTTGAACCTTTATATACGGAGGCAGGGGGCACCCCAAGACACACAAGTTGATCCACGTGATCATATTCTTAGCCGTGTGCGGTGCCCCCTTCCACCATAATCCTCGATAATACTGTAGCGGTGCTTAGGCGAAGCCCTGCGACGGTAGTACATCAAGATCGTCACCACGCCGTCGTGCTGACGGAACTCTTCCCCGACACTTTGCTGGATCGGAGTCCGGGGATCGTCATCGAGCTGAACATGTGCTAGAACTCGGAGGTGCCGTAGTTTCGGTGCTTGATCGGTCGGGCTGTGAAGACGTACGACTACATCAACCGCGTTGTACTAACGCTTCCGCTATCGGTCTACAAGGGTACGTAGATCACACTCTCCCCTCTCGTTGCTATGCATCACCATGATCTTGCGTGTGCGTAGGAAATTTTTTGAAATTACTACGTTCCCCAACAGTGGCATCTGAGCCTAGGTTTTATGTGTTGATGTTATATGCACGAGTAGAACACAAGTGAGTTGTGGGCGATATAAGTCATACTGCTTACCAGCATGTCATACTTTGGTTCGGCGGTATTGTTGGACGAAGCGGCCCGGACCGACATTACGCGTACGCTTACGCGAGACCGGTTCTCCCGACGTGCTTTGCACATAGGTGGCTTGCGGGTGACAGTTTCTCCAACTTTAGTTGAACCGAGTATGGCTACGCCCGGTCCTTGCGAAGGTTAAAACATCACCAACTTGAAAAACTATCGTTGTGGTTTTGATGCGTAGGTAAGATTGGTTCTTGCTTAAGCCCGTAGCAGCCGCGTAAAACTTGCAACAACAAAGTAGATGACGTCTAACTTGTTTTTGTAGGGCATGTTGTGATGTGATATGGTCAAGACATGATGCTAAATTTTATTGTATGAGATGATCATGTTTTGTAACTGAGTTATCGGCAACTGGCAGGAGCCATATGGTTGTTGCTTTATTGTATGCAATGCAATCGCGCTGTAATGCTTTACTTTATCACTAAGCGGTAGCGATAGTCGTGGAAGCATAATATTGGCGTAACGACAACGATACTATGATGGAGATCAAGGTGTCGCGCCGGTGACGATGGTGATCACGACGGTGCTTCGAAGATGGAGATCACAAGCACAAGATGATGATGGCCATATCATATCACTTATATTTGATTACATATGATGTTTATCTTTTATGCATCTTATCTTGCTTTGATTGACGGTAGCATTATAAGATGATCTCTCACTAATTATCAAGAAGTGTTCTCCCTGAGTATGCACCGTTGTGAAAGTTCTTCGTGCTGAGACACCACGTGATGATCGGGTGTGATAGGCTCTACGTTCAAATACAACGGGTGCAAAACAGTTGCACACGTGGAATACTCAGGTTATACTTGACGAGCCAAGCATATACAAATATGGCCTTGGAACACGGAGACCGAAAGGTCGAGCGTGAATCATATAGTAGATATGATCAACATAGTGATGTTCACCAATGAAACTACTCCATCTCACGTGATGATCAGACATGGTTTAGTTGATTTGGATCACGCAATCACTTAGAGGATTAGAGGGATGTCTATCTAAGTGGGAGTTCTTAAGTAATATGATTAATTGAACCTAAATTTATCATGAACTTAGTACCTGATAGTATCTTGCTTGTTTATGTTTGATTGTAGATAGATGGCTCGTGCCGTTGTTCCATTGAATTTTAATGCGTTCCTTGAGAAAGCAAAGTTGAAAGATGATGGTAGCAATTACACAGACTGGGTCCATAACTTGAGGATTATCCTCATTGCTGCACAGAAGAATTACGTCCTGGAAGCACCGCTGGGTGCCAGGCCTGCTGCTGGAGCAACACCAGATGTTATGAACGTCTGGCAGAGCAAAGCTGATGACTACTCGATAGTTCAGTGTGCCATGCTTTACGGCTTAGAATCGGGACTTCAACGACGTTTTGAACGTCATGGAGCATATGAGATGTTCCAGGAGATGAAGTTAATATTTCAAGCAAATGCCCGGATTGAGAGATATGAAGTCTCCAATAAGTTCTATAGCTGCAAGATGGAGGAGAACAGTTCTGTCAGTGAGCATATACTCAAAATGTCTGGGTATAATAATCACTTGATTCAATTGGGAGTTAATCTTCCAGATGATTGCATCATTGACAGAATTCTCCAATCACTACCACCAAGCTACAAGAGCTTCGTGATGAACTATAATATGCAAGGGATGAATAAGACTATTCCCGAGCTCTTTGCAATGCTGAAAGCTGCGGAGGTAGAAATCAAGAAGGAGCATCAAGTGTTGATGGTCAACAAGACCACTAGTTTCAAGAAAAAGGGCAAAGGGAAGAAGAAGGGGAACTTGAAAAAGAATAGCAAGCAAGTTGCTACTCAAGAGAAGAAACCCAAAACTGGACCTAAGCCTGAAACTGAGTGCTTCTACTGCAAGCAAACTGGTCACTGGAAGCGGAACTGCCCCAAGTATTTGGCGGATAAGAAGGATGGCAAGGTGAACAAAGGTATATGTGATATACATGTTATTGATGTGTACCTTACTAATGCTCGCAGTAGCACCTGGGTATTTGATACTGGTTCTGTTGCTAATATTTGCAACTCGAAACAGGGACTACGGATTAAGCGAAGATTGGCTAAGGACGAGGTGACGATGCACGTGGGGAAATGGTTCCAAAGTCGATGTGATCGCAGTTGGCACGCTACCTCTACATCTACCTTCGGGATTAGTATTAGGCCTAAATAATTGTTATTTGGTGCCAGTGTTAAGCATGAACATTATATCTGGATCTTGTTTGATGCGAGATGGTTATTCATTTAAATCAGAGAATAATGGTTGTTCTATTTATATGAGTAATATCTTTTATGGTCATGCACCCTTAAAGAGTGGTCTATTCATTTTTATTTTATGCACCATGCTGGTATGAGATAGTCCTTGGTTGATTTATAGAATGCTCTTTGCATTTCACTTATATCTTTTGGGTACGGCTTTATAGAATGCTTCATATGCTTCACTTATATCATTTGAAGTTTGGATTGCCTGTTTCTCTTCACTTAGACAACCGCCATTTGTAGAATGCTCTTTTGCTTCACTTATATTTGTTAGAGCGTGGGCATATCTTTTGTAGAAAGAATTAAACTCTCTTGCTTCACTTATATCTATTTAGAGAGATGACAGGAACTGGTCATTCACATGGTTAGTCATAAAATCCTACATAAAACTTGTAGATCACTGAATATGATATGTTTGATTCCTTGCAATAGTTTTGCGATATAAAGATGGTGATATTAGAGTCATGCTAGTGGGTAGTTGTGGATTAGTAGAAATACTTGTGTTGAGGTTTGTGATTCCCGTAGCAAGCATGTATGGTGAACCGTTATGTAACGAAGTCGGAGGATGATTTATTTATTGATTGTCTTCCTTATGAGTGGCGGTCGGGGACGAGCGATGGTCTTTTCCTACCAATCTATCCCCCTAGGAGCATGCGCGTAGTATTTTGTTTCGATGACTAATAAATTTTGCAATTAGTATGTGAGTTCTTTATGACTAATGTTGAGTCCATGGATTATACGCACTCTCACCCTTCCACCATTGCTAGCCTCTCTAGTATCGCGCAACTTCCGCCGGTACCTTAAACCCACCATATACCTTCCTCAAAACAGCCACCATACCTACCTATCATGGCATTTCCATAGCCATTCCGAGATATATTGCCATGCAACTTCCATCATCATCATATACATGACTTGAGCATTCATTATCATATTGCTTTGCATGATCGTAAGATAGCTAGCATGATGTTTTCATGGCTTGTCCGTTTTTTGATGTCATTGCTACGCTAGATCATTACACATCCCGGTACACTGACGGAGGCATTCATATAGAGTCATATCTTTGTTCTAGTATCGAGTTGTAATATCGAGTTGTAAATAAATAAAAGTGTGATGATCATCATTATTAGAGAATTGCCCCAGTGAGGAAACGATGATGGAGACTATGATTCCCCCACAAGTCGGGATGAGACGCCGGCCGAAAAAAAAGAGAAAGGCCAAAAAAATAAAAAATAATAAAAAAAATATTAAAAAAATGAGAGAAAAAGAGAGAAGGGGCAATGTTACTATCCTTTTACCACACTTGTGCTTCAAAGTAGCACCATGTTCTTCATATAGAGAGTCTCTTGAGTTATCACTTTCATATACTAGTGGGAATTTTCATTATAGAACTTGGCTTGTATATTCCGATGATGGGCTTCCTCAAACGCCCAAGGTCTTCATGAGCAAGTAAGTTGGATGCACACCCACTTAGTTTCAGTTTGAGCTTTCATACACTTATAGCTCTAGTGCATCCATTGCATGGCAATCCCTACTCACTCACATTGATATCTATTGATGGGCATCTCCATAGCCCGTTGATATGCCTAGTTGATGTGAGACTATCTTCTCCTTTTTGTCTTCTCCACAACCAACATTCTATTCCGCCTATAGTGTTATGTCCATGGCTCACGCCCGTGTATTGCGTGAAAGTTTAAAAGGTTTGAGAACGTCAAAAGTATGAAACAATTGCTTGGCTTGTCATCGGGGTTGTGCGTGATGTGAATATTTTGTGTGCTGAAGATGGAGCATAGCCAGACTATATGATTTTGTAGGGATAGCTTTCTTTGGCCATGTTATTTTGAAAAGACATGATTGCTTTATTAATAGGCTTGAAGTATTATTGTTTTTATGTCAAATGATAGACTATTGCTTTGAATCACTCATATCTTAATATTCATGCCATGATTAGATATGTGATCAAGATTATGCTAGGTAGCATTCCACATCAAAAATTATCTTTTTTATCATTTACCTACTCGAGGACGAGCAGGAATTAAGTTTGGGGATGTTGATACGTCTCCGTCGTATCTATAATTTTTGATTGCTCCATGCCAATATTCTACAACTTTCGTATACTTTTGGCAACTTTTTATACTATTTTTGGGACTAACATATTGATCCAGTGCCCAGTGCCAGTTCCTGTTTGTTGCATTTTTTGTTTCGCAGAAAATCCATATCAAACGGACTCCAAACGGGATAAAAACGGAAGGAGATTTGTTTTGGAATATATGTGATTTTTGGGAAGTGAAATCAACGCGAGACGATGCTCGAAGGGCCCACGAGGCAGGGGGCGCGCCCCTGACCCTCGTGGCCACCCCGTAAGGCGGTTGGTGCCCTTCTTTCGCCGCAAGAAATCTAATATCCGGATAGAGATCATGTTAAAATTTCAGCCCAATCGGAGTTATGGATCTCTGGGAATATAAGAAACGGTGAAAGGGTAGAATCTGAGAACGCAGAAACAGAGAGAGACAGAGAGACAGATCCAATCTCGGAGGGGCTCTCGCCCCTCCCACACCATGGAGGCCAAGGACCAGAGGGGAAATCCTTCTCCCATCTAGGAAGGAGGTCAAGGAAGAAGAAGACGAAGGGGCCCCCTCTCCCCTTCTCTTCCGGTGGCGCCGGAACGCTGCCGTGGCCATCATCATCACCGCAATCTTCACCAACAACTTCACCGCCATCATCACCAACTCTTCCCTCCTCTATGCAGCGGTGTAACCTCTCTCTTACCCGTTGTAATTTCTACTTAAACATGGTGCTCAACGCTATATATTATTTCCCAATGATGTATGGCTATCCTATGATGTTTGAGTAGATCTGTTTTTTCCTATGGGCTATTTGATGATCAAGATTGGTTTGAGTTGCATGTTTTATTATTGGTGTTGTCCTATGGTGCTCTCCGTGTCGCACAAGCGTGAGGGATCCCCGCTGTAGGGTGTTACAATACGTTCATGATTCTCTTATAGTGGGTTGCGTGAGTGACTGAAACACAAACCCGAGTAAGGGGGTTGTTGCGTATGGGATAAAGAGGACTTGATGCTTTAATGCTATGGTTGGGTTTTACCTTAATGATCTTTAGTAGTTGCGGATGCTTGCTAGAGTTCCAATCATAAGTGCATATGATCCAAGTAGAGAATGTATGTTAGCTTATGCCTCTCCCTCATATAAAATTGCAATAATGATTACCGGTCTAGTTATCGATTGCCTAGGGACAAATAACTTTCTCGTAACAACAAGCTCTCTACTAAAACTAATTTGATTGTGTCTTTATCTAAACAGCCCCTAGCTTTTATTTACGTGCTCTTTATTATCTTGCAAACCTATCCGACAACACCTACAAAGTACTTCTAGTTTCATACTTGTTCTAGGTAAAGCGAACGTCAAGCGTGCGTAGAGTTGTATCGGTGGTCGATAGAACTTGAGGGAATATTTGTTCTGTCTTTAGCTCCTCGTTGGGTTCGACACTCTTACTTATCGAAAACTGTTGCGATCCCCTATACTTGTGGGTTATCATTTGACTTTGACCAAATCTTATATGCGGAATAAAAAGAAACGGAGGGAGTACGGTCCCTAGAGCGCCGATCCTGTTAAAATCTGGATCAATACAACGGGTAAGGATGTAGATGAGGATCTCGTCTTAGGAAGCCTATGGATACTCACGATGCATAATTGGTAAAGGCGAGGGTAGTCGGCGGTGATAGCCACTTCCGGACCGTCAGGGCTCGCTTGATAGAATACCCCATCGTCGAATTCTATATATATGTTTGGATCCTCGCTAAATCCAGGATCTTCATCATGATTATGATCCTCTGGATGGGGAGCGGGACAGTGGATGTCCTCAGTCATCCTCCTCCATGACTGTTGGCGGCAACAATGAGCGAATTCGATTGGTGTCTGTAATGCAATAAAATAAGCACAGACGATCGAGATCTAATCCATTCAATAGGGGTGTACATAGAATAAGCCTCCCGGTAGTTTAACCGGAGAAAATCTTCTTTTTCACCCTTGTACAGATCAGCCAAAATTGAAGGCAGTTCGGCTGGGGTGTCCGGACACTGCCGTCTGTAACGGGACGCGTCGTCTTCACCGTTGTAACACCATAAGAGAGTTACTCTGGATTGGAGAGGTTGAACGCAACTCTTTATTGCAATCGCCATGACCTCAACTATCGAGAGTACGGTGTGGGCGAGCAGCCTAACCTTGTTGACCAACCTCTTTATCTCCGCACTGTCCTCTTCCTTGGGACTTCGGGGATGCCAGTTGAGGCGCTTCTTTAGAGGAGCGCTGGAAAATTCAGGGATGTCGCGCCTGACTGGATCCGGCAGCGGAACGTCATCCATATAGAACCATTCTGAAGACCACTACGGGTATACCTCTTTAGGTGTTCCTACGAGGTATCCGGATCCAGCAATATGCCATACTTCGGCACCGCCCACTTTAAATATGGAACCCCCTTGGTGCGGGGAACGAGGCAGAAGAATTTAAATTGAAAATGGGCCTATATGGAGGAAATTCTTCTGCCTCGTTTCGGACAACAAAATGGGCCTCGATGCCTAGGAATAGATCGCAGAGGGCAACAAAACCTCAGATGTGCAGAATCGAACCTGGGGTGAGGTTGTGCAGTTGGATGCCGTAAAATTCCAATAACCCCCAGAGGAAGGGATGGATTGGAAATCCCAGGCCCTGCAACAGAAATGGGACGAAGCACACCCTCTCCTCCTTATTTGGGTTGGTGAAGTTCTCAGCCATCACGTCGTTGCCTATTGAATGTAATCCCGGTCGAGCGGGGAGTAGATCTACAAGGGGGAGGTAGCCCTGCGTCTGGAGCCGTCTTAGCTGAAGATGAGGCACGGAGCAACTCTGCCAATCACCCTCTTGAGGGCCATGGGGGGCGTGAAGAGGAGCCTGGGGCGTCGTCCATGAAGGAAGGCTTTGTTTGTGGCTAGACTTTTCCATTTTCGTTCTACGCGATGTGAGATGGCATTTGGAAATCCATATCTCCTTATATAGATGTCATCCGAGCGTGGTTATCCGAGTGTGGTGAAGGGCTTATTTGTGAAAAAGCATGGACCGTTCGTATTCACCCGGTGCGCGAAAATTGAAGCGTCGACAGGGGTGAATTGTAAAAGACATCGAGGTTATCACCGGATTGTCGTTGCTCCGGATTATAATGAAGAACCTGCCTTGAAAAGCCGAAGACATGGGCCGGATATTACGTCTTCATTGAAGGCAAGTTCGGGGGCTACTGAGGGAGTCTTGGATTATGGGGTCCTCAGGTGTCCGGGCAATGCAGCATGGGCCGGACTGATGGGCCATGAAGATACAAGATAGAAGGTCTTCCCCCGTGTCCGGGTGGGACTCTCCTTTGCGTGGATGGCAAGCTTAACGTCCGGATATGTGGTTTCCTTTCTCTGTAAACCGACATTGTACAACCCTAGACCCCTCTGGTGTCTATATAAACCAGAGGGTTTAGTCCGTAAAGATCATCACAACTCATAGAGGCTAGACATCTAGGGTTTAGCCATCACGATCTCGAGATAGATTGACTCTTGTAACCCCTATACTCATCAAAGTTAATGAAGCAGGAAGTAGGGTATTACCTCCATTAAGAGGGCCCGAACCTGGGTAAACATACTGTCCCCTTGTCTCATGTTACCTTCGATCCTCAGACGCACAGTTCAGGACCCCCTACCCGAGATCGGCCGGTTTTGACACCGACATGAACTACCTCAGTGGAGGAGGAACAGCGGCGGCGGGCGACGACGGTCGTCGGGGAGCGGCAGCGGCGGGGGACCACGGTCGTCGGGGAATGGCGGCGGCGGGTGACCACGGTCGTCGGGGAACGACGGCGGCGGCGGACGACGAGGCGCGGGGAAGAGAGTGAGTGAGTGGGAGTGAGGGGGGTCGTCGGCCGTGCGGGGATGATAAGGTACGTAGGGTTAGTAGCAGCGTGTGTCGAAGAAAAGCGCTACTAATCCTACGGAGCATAGCAGTAGCGCGGGGTTGGGATACGCGTTGCTGCTAAGTGGTGCTAGCCATATGCACCCAGTTCAAACTTAGCAGCAGCGCGTTTCGCTAAAACGCGCTACTGCTAAAAGGATAGCAGTAGCGCGTTCTACTGACACGCGCTACTACTAAGCAAGGTAGTCAGAGTCGGGATTTGGAGTCGGATCGATTTTCCTTAGACAGAATCGAGTCGTAAGATCGAGTTGTGGAATCGAGGATTCTACTAGATTTACTCAGATAAGATATTTTGTATGCACACAAGAAATTTATATGGATTCTATAGAGTTTTGACAATAAATATGGAGCAAAGAACGTACACGTCAATGCTAGTTGTATTCCACTTCTTTTTACGGCTAACCAACCATCTAGCTCACATGTATGGAACATATATGAGAGGGAAATATATAGAACATTTAAACCTTCAATGCACGAAATTTACTTAGGTTCTTTTTAGTGTGCGTGAATAGTCGATAACTTGTCTATCTGACCTGCAGTGCTAAACCATGAAGGGTCTTGCTCTCCTTCTCCGATCAATCTTGAAGCATCCTCCTTTTCATGCCAATTCCATCTGTTGACAAGCTTGATTCTCAATTTTGATCTAGGGTTTCCGAGAGCTAGATCAAAGGTGTCGACGGCTGGGCGTTTGGGCTTGGGAGGGGAATAAAGGTTCATGAGGTATATGAAAAGGGGTTTGGATGATGGCATACTATTCTGCTATAACTAAATAAACGGCTTAGATAAATTAGTAGAATCGCACATAGTCCATAGCATAGTCAGGATTGTACAGTCTTGTACAGGATTCTATGATTTGAATCGCGACTCAACATGGATTCTACCTGATCTGAATTCATAGTGGGATTTGGATCGACATGCTTCTCTAGGGTCGTAAAGTCGTAGGATTCTAGCAGTCGAGCCGGGGTTCTGACTACCTTGCTACTAAGTTGAAGCAGCGCCTCATTTTAGCTAGCGCTACTGCTAAGATTCTGTGTATAAGGTTTTCCCTAGTAGTGACCCCTCCCGCTCCTTCCTGTCCTAGATGACGTGGCCAGGTCCTCATTGGTGCGCTGTCGCTTCCCCTCCTCCCTCTGCGCACTACTACTTCCTCGCCTACTTTGCGACATTCCATCTCTCGCAACACACATATTTTAGACGCCCCACATGGCGGCCAACACCTTCCTTCTGCTTGTCGCAGTCATGCGGCCACTATCTCTCGGAGTTGCAGCCCAAATGAAAATCAGTAAAACAATGTTGTTGTATGCATGTTTGTTAATGATTTTCTACGCCCACATGGTTGTTTATGGATGATTGTCGTTGTATAGATGTTCATGAGCTATTTAGAAAAGAAAGTGGTACCATTTGCTTCATATTTGCAATGTAGATTTTTATATCATTCAAGTTCTATTGTCTCCATATAATTCTTTTGCCTATTGGGTTTAAAATCCCACCGATTAATGGTCGATCAATTAATCTAGTTAATAGGCCGATTCACTAATTAATCGCTACTCGCAAGCCGAGCGAGCAGGTACCAGTTAACGATTTCCTCAACATTGGATAGATGCACGTGTTATACTCCATTTTTATGGTATATGGAGCAGAGCCTATTCTTCTCCGCGATCTCATCCATGATGCACCTAGAGTATGCATGTACGAGGAGCATAAAGCCGAGATAAGCCACCGAGATGACCTTGACGCACTCGATGAGGAAAGCGATGTCGCTCGAGCACGATCGACCTTTTATCAACAGCAAGCACGACGTTACCAGAACAAGGAGGTCCGAGCAAAGGCATTCAATGTCAGTGACCTAGTTTTAAGCCAACATCCCGATAAGCCTAAATGGCACAAATTATCGACCAAGTGGGACAGGTCTTTCAGCATCGACCAAGCGCTCACTGGATGAGCATACCGTATTCGAAATGTCCAAGAAAATAGTCTTGAGCCTCACCCATGGAATGCTGCTCGGCTGCGTCACTTTTTACTTTATTTGTATTTTTAATTTCTTGCAATATAGTGCTTAGCTAGGAATAATTTTTCAAATAAAGATTAGCATTGATGTATCGTCTTCAAAATATTTTTCTTCTGCTTCACATTTTTCGCATGAATTACAGCATACTCCATGGCTCATGGTCATACATTGTGCCATGTTTAAAATCGATGTTTTGACATAATATAGCTCCGACCTCTCAAAGGATCCAACAATAGGCACTGGGGGCTCGTAGAGGTACCTCGTACAAGAGCACCTCGGGACTCCCGCAAAAAAAAAGAACAGATGTCACCTTCCTAAAAATTTGTTCTAAAGCCATAATATGCATCGATTTGACTTGAGATTTTTGCCGAGCTGTGTTGCTTGGCTCTTGTGCTTATCCTTTATGTTTCCGATCAATTCAACTATGGGCATAAAGGGAGCACATCTGCGATTGTTACTTACGGGTCAAATTGATAAAATACCTCATACGGGTGAAGCCGAAAGCTAGCAGTCACAAGAATATGATTGGTCAGCACGAAGGAAGTGAAAATTTAGGGCCTTTCAACAAAAGGTAGTGGTGTAGGGTTTTTGAAGCCTACATCTTTATAAGTCGAGGATATTTTAAATCATGTCATACAACGACACATCGGCTAACTAGTCATGATAAACATGACACCCTGGCAAAAGAAACTGTTTGAGGAACTATTTTTCGTCGAAGATGTGACTTGCGTTAAAAAACAATATAACATAACTCTCCATAAGACTCACGTTTTGACCCCATGGCCGGATTGCCTCCATCGCCGAAAACATCACCCGATAGCTCGGTTCAATAGTGGGAACACTCCTCATCCTCTGGCCGAGGAGGTAGAAGCCAATGCCTGGTTAACGGAGTATGAAATCTATGGATTTGAGCTTTCAAAATGATAAACATATATAGATATATAAAGTCATGAGTTCAACGTTAACTATTTACAAAATTTATTCAAGGCCATCTATGAGCTTGTTGTCGAGGTGACAATCCTACCCGGTTAGCCGAGCAGCGGGCATGACGACCTCATGATTCCCGTCGGTTTTAATTTCTTTTCCATCAAGCCCTATGGGGCCGACCTTGGCAAGCTCCTCGCTCTTCAAAAGACCATAGTGTGTCTTGGTCATCGCCAGGCATCTCGGGTACCTTCACGGTAGGCCGATACCTTTCACGTTTGAATCCGACGCCTGGCTTCCTTCAGGTGTTGGGCAAGCTCGGTCAAGTCCCTCGGCAGGGTCTCATCTGGACATAAAGCCCGGAAAACCTTCTCCATGGATTTTCTTGATTGCTGATGCAGCTCGCTGAGACGCACCATGAGGTCGTTCAAGGAGGAAAGGACGGGTTCGCCAAATTGACCAGGTAAGACAGCTGCATAACATCATGTTAATATGATAAACAATTGTTAAGATAAATGACTGGAAGTTGTTCTAGGAAACATTAATTACCCGCTAAAAATCAAGAAGCATCCCTGGTCTCTTCATCAGAAGTGGCCAACTGAGACTTTAGCTTATCAATCTCAAGCGATTGTTGTTCTTTTTCTGCTTTGAGCTAATTAAACTCGTTAATTTTTTCGAGTATGGGTTCGACGACCCGCGCGCCGCCTGTTGAGCCTCGGCATACCAGTAGGTTTTCCGAGCATGCTCAAGGTCCTTTTCAAGCTGCCCTATGGCCGGTAGTGCCTAATAGATGTTGTTGCAGCTCTCTCTCTAGCACTCAGGACTAGAGATAGAAGAAGAAGCACAACACATTGAAGTTTCACCCGGCTACACACAACCCGTTACTATTCCAAAAGCACAAAACTCACATCTAAACACACGCAAGTGACCATGGCTTTGTAGTGGCACAGCAACGCAGCCTCCAAGTTTCCGTGCACAGCGTACACACTAACTAACCGCACGCATGCACGCCCGTTTACTTGACCGGCACACCCACGCATCTAGCTTATCCATCTAACGCATGCACGCATGACCCGGCCACCCCAACCAGCCACTAACTCACGGCAGCTACGCAACGCACGCACACACGCTACAGCCACCAGCACACACACTACACCACGCACGCACTTTGTCACGGCTTGCGCTGCGTTTTGCATGTCCCGCGCGCACTCAATGCGTCCGACGAGTCCAACCGCATCAATATGTCCTGCGCGTCTCGCACACATCCAACACCTCCGACGAGCCCGACCACATCACATGGCGTGGCTTATTCCAACACACACCTTCTAAGCCACGGTCTAGAGGAGTCTATCGTCGTCGACGTTGGCGCCGGCCAAAAGAGCCTGCTCCGCGCCGGTCCTTTCCGCAGCTGCGGGCACTCGCGCCGGAAGTGCCCGTGCTCCCCGCACTTGTAGCAGCGCCTGCGCCTGTTGCCACCGCTTCCCGACGCCACGTTCACTACTAGAAAAAGGCCTACTAATGGCGCACCTAATTTGACCATTAATGGCGCATTAGTGGTGCGCCATTAGTAGCACGCCATTAGTATCTGGTATACTAATGGCACACCTCAGATGCGCCATTAGTATATACAATAGTGCGCCATTAGTATGCCTCCCAGGGGGGCATGTATACCCAGGTGCTTGGCATACTAATGGCGCACAACAACAGGATGCGCCATTAGTAACTTCGGCATACTAATGGCGCACTGTTTAATGATGCGCCATTAGTATCCTTTGGCATACTAATGGCGCACTATGATGTGATGCGCCATTAGTATGAATATTAGGTTTTTTTATTTTTTTATTTTCTGTTTTTTGCACAGGTTACAAAATGTATAATTGGACAAAATATAGACAGCACACATCAACAACAGATTCATCGAATACAATAGAAGATTAGTCTCTGAATACAATTCATCATTTTAGTCTCCGAATACAATTCATCATATTAGTCTCCGAATTGAAAAAACCGAACAAAGATAGAACATTATATTACAAGTCTCGAGACCGCGAGTTTGTCTTTACATTACAAGTCGATATCGATCATCTAAACTACCATCACATAGAAGAGAGCTGCGGTCATCATGACGAGCATCATCACGATGAAACTCGTCTTCATCCGGTTCCTCCAACGCTCCCTCCCCTCTCCCGCTAGATAGCGGGCGTATCTAGATTCGGCCTCAGCCCTAGTGGCGTACCCTTTGTAACTGTTACCGCTGAATCGGTGAACATGTCTCCGACACTCCTCCCAGTCGTCGTAGACTCCGGAAACCTTACCCTTGTACACGACATTGCTATGCAGTAGCCAAACGAAACGTTAGTACCAATTCACAGACAATACATAAGCAATATATAAGTATGCAACAGAACGATCGGAAGAGAAAAGCAAGACATTAATAGCATCGATTACATCTAAGTTGAACGACTCTCGAAACCAAAGAGACATACTACAAGTTCATTAAAGTTTAATTACAACATTAGCCAATTGATGTTTCAGAACTAGACACAGCATCACTGCTTTCGACTCGACTCAAGGGACCGGAGCGTGGATGAAGCCGCCGTCTATCGTGGGAGTCATGAAACAACGGGCGTTGTCAGCCTGCATTTGTAGGATTGTGTCGATGTCACTATTGGACGGTTGATTTCTGAGGTAGAACTGCCCCGCGGTACGAAGGACATCTTGATGGATGATTTCCGCAAACTCCGACTGGATGCGAAAGAATTCTTGTCTGATGTCCGCGTCCTGGATTGCCGACACGCTCGCGGCCCAATCTTTGAGTCTACTCGGTAGCAGAAGTTGATGATGGTCCCGTACGATCGCCCGCATGTGATGGATGGCGTAGTAGGCACCCTTCTGACCGCCAGGCGGTTGCTTGACGCAGCAGAACGTCGTATTGTGGGAGAACACGTGCTTGCCGTACTTACGAATAGGCCTGGTGAAGGTGCCTCCAGATTTGACGTAGCCGGGGAGAACATCATCAAGAACCTTCTTGACATTTGTGTAGTCTACGTTCGACTGACGGTCCGGGTCGAAATACGTGGCCATGGAATATTTGGGGCTTAGGAGGATGAGCATGCAACGTGTGTCACTGCAGAAAACACGGAACGTTAAAAGAAAAACGATCGAAATCTAAGAATTCATATGTTACGGGGCGGTTGAGGGGAGGACTTACTCGGGAAAGTAAGGCACGAGGAAGTTATCCTTATCTTGGTTTGCCAGAATGACGCCTTCGAGGTAAGAACTCGCGACTTCCCGGTCCCCAGCGCTGCCCAAGATCTTGGCACGCATGTAGAAGGGGTCGACTATCATGATGTCCGGGGTCTTGTCGCGAATGATCCGCATCTCCATACTCAGCGAAAATAGCCGAACGAAGGTGTAGTGCAGCGGATGAAGGTTCAACATAGCGTGGATGTCATCAAACCGCAGGACGATCGTACCCCCGATGGAGTTATCCACAAAGCCCTTGCCCTCTGGCACCTTGGCCGCGAAAACCGGGTATGCCACATCCTTCTCTCTGAGACGCCGCTTCTCCAAAGAAAGAACACTGTCATGCAGACTCCGCATAGCACCGGTTGCAGCATCGAGCATATTTCTCGGTACCATCGGCCTACCCGCCACATGCACCCTCCTCGAGATATCCTCAGGTGAAGGTGGCCCGTCCTGAGCACGGATCGTACTCGGTGCCGGCTGGCCCGCACCCTTGTTAGTCTTTCTTTTGCGTGCCTTCTTCTTCTCCTGTAATGGGACCGAGTTCTGCTCACAGACTGCCTTCTTGAGTGTGTTGGGGCTGATCATATTTCGCACCTCGCCTATCTGAGGCTCGGTGAAGTCGGCAGCTGGAGGCGTCTCCTGAGAGCTGAACTGCAGACGACGCCTGTTGCAACTTGGCTTCTCCGCGGTACCAGCTAGATCGCGCACGTCTTTTGTTGGGTTGGGTTCTTGAGAAGCAGGCCCCATGAAGTCGCCACCGTACCCATGATCGGCAAAGTACTGATCGACGTTGGCAAATGTATCGTCGTCGTCGTCGTTCTGATCCTGTGCCATATGCATGTTTGGATCTAGTGGCATAGGGATGTCCGGCACCGTTGCGGCGGTCTTGCCATGGGGCCGACTTGGCGCCGGCACGACTGGCGGTGTTGTCTTTGGGGTGGTGTCCCCCGCCCCCAAACGAATCTGGCTCTTCGGCCAAAGCAGGGGCCAGCTCAGGCAGGCGCTGAGGGTCATCACGTCATCATCGTCGGCTCCGACGGGTCGAATCGGAGGTAACAACTCGTCGCAGCCTGGCAGCACCCGAACCAGTTGAACCCTAAACAAGTTGGGTGGCATCTGGGTACCGTGGAACAAGGGGTTGCCCGGTTGAACGATTTTGCCCTTGGCGACATCGACCAACTCGTTGTTGACGAAGTGCAGGAGAGTGCACGGAACGTCGGCGGCGCCCTGCGAAAACATTTTGGGCACCAGGGATGCCCAGTCAAAGGCAAGGCGATGAAGTCCTCGGCCGAGAGAGGCTTAATTAGTTACCGTGATGATGGCGTCGAGCTCGGCTAATGTCGAGGCACCGCCAACGGCGGGCGTGCAGTTGACGGAGGGGCCGCTTGCTGCAGAGGTGCCGGCCGACGTACACCCGGGTGCATTAAGCTCCCGTGCCGGCGTCGGAGACACCAATGCCGCCTCCGCCGGAGACACCAATGGCCCCGCCATCGCGTTCTGCGAGTTGCTGGCCGTGAAGCTAGGAATCGGGGGAGGCCCCTGTTGGCCGCCCGCAATCCACGCACTAATCCCCTGGATCAAGGTAGGCACAATGGCGGTGATCGTCGCTCCGAGTTGTTGTTGCACTTGCTCTTGGACAATCTCCGGAATCCGCGCCACCTGTGCCCTGAGTTCTTGAACCTCGCGCGCCTGGCTTTCCGAGCTGGTCTTTTTCTCCTTTCGCCCACCAGTGTTATAGTATGACGACCATTTTGTCGACAAGCCTTTGTCGGCCACACGACCGGCTGACGTCGGCTTACTGAGCTTATTCTTGTTCTTCATTACATTCAACGCCCTATTTAGAGTGGTGTTCCAAGGGTTGCTCTTAGTCGACCCCGCGCTACTGCTTTCAGTCGCCTGCGGAAGGAATGTGAACCGTTTAGAAATTTGGCTTCATTAATTAGAATGCAACCATATGGAGCTAATTACGCGGGGGTGTATTCCTTACCAGAACAAGCTCAAGCGCCCTGGTCTTGGGATCCGTGGTAAGCTCCTTTATTTTCGGGTCCTTCTTGTACCGGGCCCTGACAAAGTTCCTGGTCTGCTTGTCACCGTATTTATCGAAGAGGGGCGGTAGGCCTTGCTCGGCACGGTCCGCCTCCTCCTTGTCCCATATAGGCTCCGCCACTCTGTAACCGCTGGGACCGAGTGTGTGTTCCCCTAAGTTCAGATCCCGCATTTCTTTCCCCCACTTACTTGATTCGGAGCTTGCGGTGCTCGAGCAATTGATCTTGAAGTCGTTGTAGTCATCTTCGGTGATCGAAGGATTTTTCTCCTTGATCTTCTCATAACTCTCACCTTTCTCGATCATTCTTTTCACATTGCTTTTCCAAGTAGACAGGGCCGTGCTCATCTTCGTGAGGGCAGCATTGTTCACTTTATTCCCTTTGAGGCTTGTGTTTTCAAATTCAGCGGGGAACTTGTATCGTTCGTGCAGCTTCGTGAAGAGGAGGTTGCGCAAATTCCCTCGGTCAGGATGCCTGAGGTTCTCGGTGTTGATCGAGACGGTGCTCCGGAGAATGCACCCGAGCTGAAGCGAGTACCCCTTGACTATTCGTTCGGGCGCCGTTGGATTCCCGTTGGAGTCCACTTCAGTAACTTCCTCCTTGAGGGTGCGGAGCACGGTCGGGCGCCGGTCCTTCCGTTGCCTCTTCGGTTGGCTGCCATCTGTGCGTGCGCCGCCATCATCAGTGGTGGCATCCTCGGCGGCACCATCAGTGGTGGCATCAGTGGGGTCATCCTCAGCGGTACCATCAGTGGTCTCAGGATTGGTGGGGAAGGCGGCGTCCTCATACAAGTGAGGTTGTTCCTCCATCTCCTGGGACAGCTCCCAGAATTTCTTGCCGCCCGAACCCCCGGCCTCATCGTTGTTGGCCATGTTTGTCTATAAATAGGAACAAAGTTTGGTCAAAAAGTTGGTTATTGTCAAGGAACAAGATCATGGTCTCATCATTTAGGGTTTGTCGACACCGAGGCATCCTAAAAGCTAAGCTTTTATCATTGAGGGTTTTTCGACGCCGAGGCACCCTAAAAGCCTAAGCTTTCATCATTTCGGTTTTTATCGACACCGAGGCACCCTAAAAGCCATGCATTAGTCACAAGTACGCCGGGGCACTTGATCCTACTTAATTAACTACTAAGATACCCCGGCCCATGCATTAGTCACAAGTACCCCATATGTCCTATTTTTAGCAAAGTCATGCTAAAATTCACGGAAAATTTCAGCATGACCTTTGCTGAAAATAGGACATATGGAGTACCCGAATTTGCCGGAACGGAAGTTAATCGACATTCCAGCAAACTCAAGGGCCTCCCAGGGTACCTGCAAAATCATCACGACACGATGATCGGAGACATGACCTTTGCCTAACAGTTCTGAACTCCTGCCAAAACTGAACACAACATATATATACCAAGCATCTTGCCAGCTAGTAGACCAGCTAGTAGACCATCATTTGTCAGGCCAAATTGAGGCCAAACAGAAAACCAATGTGGGCATGGCACAAAGTCCATGACCCAGAACAGGAGACATACCAAGCACTAAATGAGGACAGAAACAGACATTTAGAACAATTAGTTATTAGCTAAAATGTCTTGCTTGAATGCATCACAATTTATTCACTACTCCAAGGAGTACTATTTCTCACAATCCCAAGGAGAATAACTGGCAACAGAAAACAAAACACTTATGGTAGTATGTTGATGTCCAGCCAATGCACAGAAGTTAAAGGCACCCATTTAACTACGAAACAGCAATTTTTTTGGAGCAACACTCTTAACACTGGAGAATGAAAACTGAACTCAGTCATTACTCATTAATACAACTTTTTTGGTAGCAAAGTAGATTGACAGCTCTTGCATAAGAGAACAGGAAAGTAGTGATTGTATAATAAATCATATAACTTACAGGAGGGGTTATCCGATATTCTGGCTTTATAACAACTTGTATGCCCACTGCAGCGAAACAATGAATTACGTTAGTAACCATGAACTGTTCTCAATAACAGTACAGAAGGGCACAATATTGGGCAGTTTGTTAGTCTGGCATGGTAGCAACAGTAAAATATATACAAGCAGGCACTCCCTTCTCTGTATACCAATTCAAAGTCCAACCAATGTCTCACAATATTTTTCAATTTTCAGCATGACCCCCTTCTTTGCGAGGAAGCATGCTCTGACAAGCTAAGTTAGGTTACACATGTAATGGCCAAATTGGGGGAAATTACTAGCTAAACAAGTTTAAGCGCACACACATGCTGGCTACAAGAGAAATGATAGGGTTAAAAGACCAACAAACAAACTCGTCTAAAACTGCCTCAGTTTCAGGTCTAGATTGTTCAATTCCACTTTCCACTCACGAAACCACTCTCAGTTCGATCGAATGAAAGATCAATAGTGGCCAAAACTGAAGAAAAAACTGAATAAAAGCATGACTAGCATTCAGAGCACATACCAAGCAGCGGCCTAAAATAGCAAGCATCAAATTAGTAGCAGTATCAAACTGGAAAAAGTACATCCATCGATTTCTAAGAATCGGTAGCATTACCAAATTATCAACTAGCACTAAGCAGCAAGCAGCAAGCAGCAAAAGGGCACTGATTTAGTACCATTGACAGTTCACAGCAGCAAAAATCTGAGACGTACTAACACGAGCTATCAATCACAGTAGCAAAACAAATCCATTCGTCCATCTATTCAATATGCAACAGCAACATCCACCCATCCGGCTAACAAACAGAGGGGTAGGGAACAAGGAGATGAGAGGCACCTGTTCTCGAAGGAGATGTGGGCGGCTGGTCGAAGCAGGGGCGACGGGAGGGCCGGGGGCTTGTCGAAGCAGAGCAGCAACGACGAGGGGGAGGGCCGGCGGGAGGCGGCCAGGCAGGGCCTAGCGCTGGCGATGCTGAGAGGAAGGGGCTAGCGATGCTGACCGGGCCGGCGAGGCAGGATCGCCCTGGCGGCGGCACGGATCCTCCCTCGAAGGCTCGAACCCTAGCCGCTGTTTGGGAGGCGGCGGGGAGGAAGGGGAGAGGGAGGCGGCGGGGGCGCGGTGGAGGGAGGGAGAGGGAACTGGCGAGGGGGAGAGGGAAGGGGGGATCGGGCGAAGGGGGGGAGGGAAGGGGGGATCGGGCACAATACTAATGGCGCACCACCCCTCGGTGCGCCATAAGTACATCCATACTAATGGCGCACCTCACCATGGTGCGCCATTAGTATTTTTTTTATAAGACAGTAATAATTTTTTAAACTTGTTTAAATCATAACAGTAATATTTTTTTATAAGACAGTAACAGTAATATTTTTTTTATAAGACAGTAATAATTTTTTAAAAAATATCATCAAACAGTAATGCCGGTGGAGCGGGGGAGGGTGCGCGGGGTCCGGGGGTCGGCGGCGGCGGTTGAGTAGGGGAGGGGTGTGGGGGGTCGGCGGCGGCGGTTGAGTAGGGGAATCGAGGGTGCGGGGGGTCGGCGGCGGCGGCCGGTGGACCGGGGGGTGCTCGGTGGCGAGGGGGACCGGATCTGGCGAGGTGGGATAGCGATCGAGATGGAGGGGGATCGAGATCGAGTGTCCATGAAATTTAAAAATATTCATGATAGTTCAAAAAGTGCCCATGAAATACAATCGAGAAATGAAGGGTATGATTTAAATACAATCGATCTTAGCTAGCTATCTGTTCACAATCTTCTTGCCCTTCTTTTTCGCAAATGGAGTTCTTCTGTGGAACGGACGTCCTTTAGGTAGGGTGGTCCTGCTTCTTCTTGTGGTGTATGCTGCTACTTCATCATCGTCGTCATGTTCGATCCTCGGGTCGCCGTACTTGTCGAAGTCTTGCTCATTGGCTACTCCATCCATTCCGATGATCTTCCTTTTGCCTCTCATCACGACAACACGACTGGGCTTTGACGGGTCGGTAATGAAGAAGCATTGGTCCACTTGGGAAGCCAGTACCCATGGCTCATTTTTCGCGGTGACGTTTGCGCCCGCGGTCTTGGATTTGGCTTCGGGTATAACCATGGTGGTGAAATACCGGTCTTCTTTTAGGACGCTCTTGGCCCATCTGACATGGAACATCGGGACCTTCTCTCCAGCGTAGCTCAGCTCCCAGATCTCCTCGATCCTTCCGTAGTATCTGTCCTTGTCGTTACCGGTGTAGGATTCCATCGTTACCCCGGAGTTCTGATAACCATCGCTCTTCATGTCCTTGGCCTCGGTGTAGAATGTGTAGCCGTTGATATCGTACGCCTCATAGGTCATCAGGTTGTGCTCGGCGCCCTGTGACAAGGCGAATATGAGTTGTTCTTCCGCGGAAGAATCCTCATGTAAAGGGTACGACAGAAGCTTCTTCTTGAACCAACGCGTGAAACATGAGTTGTGTTCTTTGAGTATATCTCCGTCCGTCCTCTGTTGGCCTCGGTCATTGTACGTCTTCTTAATAAAGGTTTGTGTTGTACCACCCAAGGATCGACCACGTCTATGTGTTGTAGCACGACTAGGTTTGCTCTTTCAAAGTCGGCGAGTCGACCCTCGAAGTCGACATGCATTTCGCGACGACCCTCACGGTGACCCCATCCAGCGAGCCTGCCGAGGTGCCTGTTGACGGGCAGACCAACGGGGTTCTCGATGCCTAGATAATTCGTGCAGTAGGAGATGCACTCTTCGGTCAGAAAGCCCCTGGCTATGCTTCCCTCTGGACGTGACATGTTGCGAACGTTTCCTTTGATGACACCATTCATCCTTTCGAACGGCATCATGCTGTGCAGGAACGTCGGCCCGAGTTGGATGATATCGTCCACGATATGGACCAGCAGATGCACCATAACGTCGAAGAATGCGGGCGGGAAGTACATCTCAAGCTCGCATAGTATCACCACGATCTCTTCCTGTAGCTTTCTGAGTTGCCTCACGCCAACAGACTTCCGAGAGATGACGTCGAAAAAGTTGCATAGGCCAAATAGGGTTTCACGGACGTGCGCGTTCATGATCCCATGGATTGCAACTGGAAGTATCTGCGTCATCAGCACGTGACAGTCGTGAGACTTCATCCCGCTGAACTTCAGCTTCGCTGGGTCTAGGTATCTACTTATCTTCCCCGCGTAACCGTAAGGAAGTTTTACTCCTACGAGGCAGGTGAAAAACTGCTCGATCTCCTCCTGACTTAGAGTGAAGCACGCGGGAGGGTAGTCATTTCCGGTCTTCTTGGCCTTCCTTGACTTTGCGATGACTTTCCGTGTCCTGCTTCGCCTCATCATCATCATCATCATCATCATCATGATCATCATATATAGCGTGAAGCTCCTGCCTGATGCCCATTGATTTCAAGTCTGCCCTTGCTTTCGGCCCATCTTTGGTCCTCTCTGGCATGTTGAGCAGGGTACCAAGCAGACTCTCGCACACGTTCTTCATGATATGCATGACATCAAGGCTGTGAGGCACACGGTGGATCTTCCAGTACGGCAAGTCCCAGAAAACAGACCTCGTTTTCCATACCTTCAGCAGCGGCTCTGGCGCCTTTCGCTTCTTTCCCGGCTCTGGCGCCTTTTGCTTCTTTCCCGGCAGTGGGCAGTCTTTCCAATTTTTCAACAGCTCGTCTATTTCCTCGCCGCTCCTCGTACGCGGGTGTCCTCGGGGTTCGGTTTCACCATCGAACAGATCCTTGCGTTTTCTCCACGGGTCATCGTCACGAAGCCACCTTCGATGTCCCATGAACACGGTTTTCAAAGACCCGGGATCTCTATCTAGCTGGCAATACGTTGTGTCATCCATGCACCTGACGCATCCAGAAAATCCGTGGACCACCTGCCCCGCGACATATCCGTAACCGAGATAGTCGTGCACCGTCGTGAGCAGCGCGGCTCTCATAGGGAAATATTCTTTCTCTGCGGCGTCCCACGTATTGGCTGGCGTTTTCCACAGCGTGTCAAGCTCCTCTTTCAGCAGCCCCAGATACAGAATGATGTCGTTCCCTGGTTGTTTCGGTCCTTCAATTAGCATACTCCTGTGAATGTACTTCCTCTTCATGCACAACCAGGGGGGAAGGTTGTACATCCACACAAACACAGGCCAGGTGCTATGTGTGCTTCTCTGGCTGCCAAACGGATTGACTCCATTGGTGCTCACGCCCAGCACGATGTTCCTTGGATCGTTCCCAAATTTTGGGTCTTCGAAGTTCAACGCTTGCCACTGGCTCGCATCCTTAGGGTGACTCAGCATCTTGTCTTTTTTATCTATCTCCGGATCATTTGCGTCATCTTCTCGCTTCTTCTCCTCCCTATCCGCGTGCCAACGCAGGAGCTTTGCTACCTTAGGGTCCGCGAAATACCGCTGCAGACGAGGAGTGATCGGAAAGTACCACACCACTTTTCGAGGAGCTTTCTTCCTCTTCTTGTATCGAGTGACGCTGCACACCGGACATATGGTAGACTCCGCGTGCTCGTCCCGATAAATGATGCAATTGTTCATGCACACATGGTATTTCACGTGCGGTAAATCTAGAGGACACACGATTTTCTTCGCCTCCTCCAAACTGGTCGGGCACTTGTTCCCCTCGGGAAGACGTTCGTGCCAGAATGACATGTTCTCGTCGAAGCATGCATCGGTCATTTTGTGTTTTACCTTCATCTCCAGAGCCATGAGCGTTACTTTCAGGCGGGTATCCTCGGGCCTGCATCCTTCATACAATGGAGTAACCGCGTTTAACTCAAGTTGATCCATCTTGGCTTTCTCTCGGGCGGCAGCTCTTGCGTTATCCGTCTGCTTGAGAAGCAGCTCTTGAATATGAGGGTCCTGCACCCAGCCCATCGATGGTCCAGCGTTGTCTGCTCCGCCGGCATCATCATCTTCATGATCATGCCCGTCGTCTGCTCCGGCATCTTCCTCATCATCATGTCCTGCATCTTCTACATGATGACTGTGTACATCATCACCGTCGTGATCATCTCCTGGGGATTCTTCGTCTTCTCGCCCGCCCGAGCCGCGGTGGTTGTCTTGCTGCCCTTCCTCATTTCTTGCCCGGCCCCCATGGACGACTTCGTAGTCATCTTCATCACCTTGCCACCGATAGCCATCCATGAAACCACACAAGAGCAGGTGGTCCCGCACCTGCCCGGATTCCGGGTCCGGAATAAGGCTCTTCAGTTTGCATCTTCGACACGGACATCTTATCTCCGTCTCGTTCTTTTGAAGCATCTCGGCCTTCGCGGACCTCAAAAACCTATTCACGATGCCTTCGGTCATCATGCGGACCATGGTCGCCTGCGGGGTAGAGCAAAACGATATTTTAGAACCAAGAAAAAATTTGGCATGACTTTCCCTAAAAATAGGACCAAAAAGAATGCTTAATGCCAAAATTCTCGCCGAAACGGAAATGAATCAACATTCCAGCAAAATATTGGCAACTATCGCATTTCAAATACCGGTACACCTCCAAACACAAACACATATGCAACACCACAAACATATGCAACACCACGAACATACATAGATCTAGCTAGGCCATAAAAAGTGCATGTGCACATTGTTGTAGGGAGAACAACATAAATATAGCTTCCCCCCTTACTTACCTATCAAAACAAGGTAATTTAACCACTTAAATTGAATGAATCTATGGTGGAAATGAGGTGAAAAAGAGGAGGCACCCGAGACAAGGAGGAGGTGGAGAGAATGAAGTGGGGAGAAAGTGAGTGTGGGTAGGAGAGGCTGTCCAAAATATCTTGTTGCTGCCCACTTACTAATGGCGCACCAACTGTAAATGCGCCATTAGTAATCCAGGTTACTAATGGCGCATCTTCTGGTGGTGCGCCATTAGTAGTTTTGCAAAAAAAACATACTAATGGCGCACTGTCCCAAAGTGCGCCATTACTAGTTTAAACTAGTAATGGCGCACGGTGGAACAATGCGCCATTAGTAGTTTTGCAAAAAAGGAATAAAAACTATAATAAAAAAAACAACATTAGTGGCGCACTTTCCGGCGGGATGCGCCATTAGTATGTTTGGACAGATGCACTAGTTAAAAAAAAATTTGATACTAATGGCGCACCCTGGGCCAGGTGCGCCATTAGTAGTTTCAACTCTAATGGCGTATCAGAAGGTGGTGCGCCGTTAGTATGTACTAATGGCGCACCGCTTGTTTGGTGCGCCATTAGTGTCAATCCCATCTATAGCCCTTTTTCTAGTAGTGGTTGTTCCCGTCGTCGTCGTCCCGTGCTCCTCCTTGCTGCCGCTGTCCTGCCGTCGACGCCCAACTCGCTCGTCGGACGCGCGCAGCCGCCCGAGTGCTTCGTCGAACGCCATCGTCGTCACGTCGTGGAACTGCTCGATGCCGGCAGTGACCGGGGAAGAGCCGATCCGACACCGTATCCAGCAGCTTCTTGACGAGCGTCGCGTCGCCCAGTGTCTCCACGAGGTTGGCGTACCTCGCCGCCATCGCCGCGAGCCTCCCGCCGTACACGTCGAGCTCCTCGCCGCCCGGCATCTTCAGACGGTCAAATGCGCCGTGCAGCGTCGCCAGCCTCGCCGCACCGACCCGATCGGCGCCGATGAACCTCAGGGAGTCCCATACCTCCCTGACGGTCAGCTTCTTCGACACCTGCAGCAGCACATCCTTCGGCAAGGCCCCGAGAAACAACGCGCGCCCCATCTTGTCCTTCCACGCGTTCACCGCCGCGTCACCCGGTGCCACCGCCTCCCATATAGTGCGGACATCGAGGATCGCCTGCGCCTTGATGGCCTAGACCGTGTAGTTGTCCGCGATCAGCATTGGCATCGCCATCGTCGCCGATCCGCCCGCGCCGCCGCCGTGTAGGATGAGCACCATGGTCCGGTGATCGCCCGAACCGAAGTTCTGTATACCAATTGTTGTTGCAGCGCTCTCTCTCTCTCACTCACTCAGGACTAAAGGTAGAAGAAGAAGTACAATACACTGAAGTTCCACCTGGCTGCACACACAACCCCGTTACTATTCCAAAAGCACAAAACTCACATCTGAAAACACACAAGTGGCCATGGCTTTATAGTGGCACAGCAACGCACCTCTCAAGTTTCCGTGCGCACGTACACACTAACTAATCGCACGCATCACGCCCGCTTACTTGGCCGGCACACCCACGCATCTAGCTTATCCATCTAATGCATGCACGCATGACCCGGCCACCCCAACCGGTCACTAACTCACGGCCAGCTACGCGACGCACGCACACACGCTACAGCCACGAGCACACACGTACACACTACACCATCGCACGCACTTTGCCACGGCTTCCGCTGCATCCCACACGTTCCGTGCGCACTCCACGCGTCTGACAAGCCCGACCGCACCAGTGTATCTCATATGTCCCGTGCGCATCCGACGAGCCCGACATGCCCGACCACACAACACGCCGTGGCTTATTCCAACAATAGAGATGCAATCGGTTGGTCTTAGATCTTTGGTTGTTGCATGTCCGGCACCTATTGGAGTGTTCACCGGTGTGGCCCGGCTTGCGTCTAGCCAGGGAAGGTGACGGCGTGAGGCCCTCGTCCTTAGATGGATCGGGATTCTTGCCGCGCTTCCGAAAGGATTCCGGCGCGGCGGCGACACGGATCGCGGCAAGACTGGTACGTGTGAGGTCCGACCGGCAGTTGCAGGCTTGGCCAGATATACATGATGGTGGTCAAGGCCGGCGAGGTGACAATTGGTGTCCCGGATGAACACTCCAGTGTGCCAACGGCCTCATGGCGGATTGCGATGGCGACTAAAAGGTCTTTGCGAGTGATACCCTCCAAGATCCGATGGTTGCTTTGGCAGTGTGATGCAATCTATGGACGATGTCTTGACGCAGAGTATATAGTTGTGCAGCGGAGGCTATTGGTTTTCTAACCCAACACATGTAGCTGCTAGAATTGTGGAAAAGTGGTGGCGACAACACATGCTTGACTTCGATGGTGGTGCTTTTTGAGTACCCGGTCTTGAGCTCCGGGGTGAAAACCTAGGTCAGGCCCATGTCGGTTATATCTGGCAATGATGTTTTGCCGTCATTACCTTGTTGAAGGCATTGCTCGGAGATGCTCGGACAGTTTCTTCAGGGTGAAAACCTGGACTTTGCCATTTGGTGGTTGGTCCCAGTGACAACAGTGCCCAAGCGTCGCTCCCTTTCTGAAGGCGTTCTTGTTGAAGAATCTCGGTGTCCTTGTGGTGTCATGAGATGATTGGTGCGGATATGGTCATTGTTGTACTTTGTCGATCGCGATTTAGAACGCTTCAGGGCGGGGCGCGGGTGGGGGGGGGAGGGGTGTTCTCTCGCTTAGGCATAGCTTTGGTCTTATATGACTTTGCTATTTGCCGGCGGTTTTGTATCTGTGTGTTAGTGTTGGCTATGTGCATCCTAGGTATGTAGATGCCGGCTGTGTGCTTGCTATGTTTGTATCATCTTGATGCTTCATTTTAAGTAATAGAATTCACCCTTTATCGGAAAATGGTTGCCGCTGCTCGTAATTGGCAGACGGATTAGTCATTAAACAAATGCCACTAGTTAAATAATGGGTACATATTTTATCCATTTATAAAGATTGTCTGACTGAAACTATAATCATTTTTCATTATGCAAATAATTAATGAGGGATGTAAATCAAATCATCACACTTGTGTTTTATGCACTGATTTTTTTTCGTTGCAACGCACGGACATGTTTGCCAGTGCAAGTAAAGAGATTTTCTCTGAAGTTTGCTTGAGTTGGTATAAATCGATCGACACTCTTTCACCTTTTTATTTTGCACAGTGCATTTTATGTTTGCCAAGAGAAAAATAAGTGAACGTATTCGTATTCGACCATATTTTTTTTCAAAAAATTAAATCATCACACTTGTATTTTAGGTCATTCTTATTCGATAGGAGCGTGCAATGATTCTTTTTTCTCCCATTGCAACGCACGGACATGTTTGATAGTGCAAGTAAAGAGATTTTCTCTGAAATTTGCAGGTTGAGTCGGTACATATCGATCGCCACTCTTCCACCTTTGTTTCTGCACAGTGTGTTTTATGTTTGCCAAGAGAAAAACAAGTGAACATATTAGTATTCGACCATATTTTTTCAAAAAAATTAAAACGTGTAAGTGCTTTTTGCCACATGTTCTGTTAACATCCACTGAAAACATTCAAAGGCTCAAGGGTGAGTCATCTTTGTTTTTTCCTTCTTTTTTGAGTTCAGTTGTCTTTGTTACTGGAATACTGCACATGCATCAAAACTTTGCAGTGTATAACCGGTACAACTACAGGTGGTTCAGGCGGCAAAAGTGCAAACACGGAACCTACTTCCCTCTTTGGCACTGGAGTTAAAAGTGTGATTGAGGTGGATGTTGGTTTCAGTTTTCTGAAGCACTCCGGTGCCAAACCAAGCCAGAAATAATTGTGTTGTCGATCCATGGTCCAAGGCAGAATATAGGTCGTCTCTACGGACACACACACGATGAATGAACGTGGATACCTCGTCAAACATGACGCTGACAAGCACGACGAAGTCCAATTGCATGCCCGTCGCCTCGCTGCTGAACAAACGGAGTATACTGGAATACCCATCTGGTATGCAGCGCTGCTGACTGCTCGACATGCATGAACTTAGAGCATCTCCACTCGTCCCCCCAACTGGCTCTTCAGGGCGCCTTTTTTAGCGTCGACGACGAAAAGTCGGCCCAGTTGTGTCCCTAGATCGTTGTTTATCGTCGGTTTGGACCAAAATAACAGCCGGCGAACCGAAGCCGAACCCGGCACGTCGGGGGCGTCTGGGGGCAGCGGCTGAAGTGAAAAGGCGCGTGGGTCCGCGCTGTCGGCGACACGGACTGATTTCCCGCCATTTTCTTCTCCCTTTCCCTCCATTTCCCCCTTGTCCCTCCCTTTTCCCCGTCGCTCCCTCCATTCTTCCCCAGATCCGCCCGCCATGCTGCTGAAGAAATATGCGGGCCCTCACCTAGCCACCGGATGGCGCCGTCCAGCCAAAGCCGAGGATGCCGATGGCAAGGCCCCCCGGCATGTCAAACGCCGAGTGGAAGGCCGACGTTGTTTGCCGGGAGGCCGTCACAACCGACCGG
This sequence comes from Triticum urartu, assembly GCF_003073215.2. Classification (NCBI taxonomy): domain Eukaryota; kingdom Viridiplantae; phylum Streptophyta; class Magnoliopsida; order Poales; family Poaceae; genus Triticum; species Triticum urartu. The sequence goes on from NC_053023.1 coordinate 24,702,746, forward strand.
CAGAACGGGATCATCATGAAGAGGGCCAGGGACGCGACGGCAGAGCAGGGAGAGGCGTCTCGCGTGGGGATGATGAACCTTTCGCCCGGCCACTGCCCACAAGCCGCGTGGGGGAGCCAGCTAAGCGTATCTTCGCCCGCCAACTTCTCGCCGCCACTATGCGGTACGTGCCCTCACCATGGCTACTCCGACGGCGACGCACACGGCGGCTTCAACCTGAACATCACCTTCCCGCATGGTGCAACACCGCGTGCCTCCCCCTCCGGCATCAACCCCAACTCACGGATCCCTCTCCCGCGTTCACCACCGGCCTCAACACACAGTACAGCTGCTCCCCGCCGGCGTACTCAGTCTCGCCCGCGCCACCTCTGTGTCGTGGCGCCCTACCCTTCTCCCACGGCTCGGCGCCACAGTTCAGCAACACCGACGACAACATGGACGAGATCATCACGAGTGGCTCGGTCGCTGCCGCCTCATGGACACCGCTGTCGACATGGGCGACGAGCTCGACGATGCCGAGGAGGAGGTGGAGGAGGAAGAACAGGCAGAGGCGGAGCCGGAACCAGCGCCGAAAGGGAGAAAGAAGAAGCGGGCGCCCAACGCCAGGCCGGGCGAACATCGCGTCAAGTGGACGTCCAAGGAAGACGAGTGCCTCGCTGAGGCGTGGAAGATCATCAGCATCGACCTGATCACCGGCTCGAATTAGAACGCCGATACGTACTGGAGAAGGATCAAGACGGCGCTCGACAAGCGCAAGTTGGTCGACCCCAACTTCGCCACCATCCACATGGATCGCGGCGAGAAGGCCATGGCAAACCATTGGGCGACCATCCAGGCGGCCTGCAAGAAGTGGCATAAGATCCTTGAGGAGGTCGCGGCTCGGACGGAAAGCAGTGCCAACGTCAAGGGGCGGGTATGGCCAGTCGCTGGCTCATTTCTTTCGCCATGTTCTTCACCGACACTTGTTCTTCAGCTGTGCAGATAGATCGAATGTTCAACATGTTTCGCCATGACAACATCGACCAAGAGTTCAAGTTTCTTCACGTGTTCTCCCGGATCGAGTCGTGCGAGAAGTGGATGGAGTGCCGGATCGCTCTGGCCAAGCCCAAGGAGACCTACAAGTCAGACGCGCCTGCCTTGGCGGCGGCAGAAGGGCGCCCTGATGGCAACAAATGAGCCAAGGCAGCGAAGGACACGACACCAGATGCTGAACGGCTGCAATCATTGATCGAGCAGTGCATCGTCGACGCCAAGAACAGCACCGCCAATAGGGAGGAGAAGTCCGAAGCGAGGTGGTCGGCGTTGATGACGAAGCAGGGCGTTGATGACGAGCGTTGCCACGAAGAAGAGGAACACCGACTTGGCTTTCTTTATGGCGGCAAACAGGTCGACAATGGACGAGCAAGTGAAGGCGTGGTACCTGGCGGAACGTGGCCTCATCTTGAACCAGATGCCCGGACCGGCGGCGACCCCTACGCCCATGACGACGCCGATGCTGATGCCGAGCCCGAGCACTCAAGCCACGCCGAGCCCAAGCACTGAAGTTGTGCCGACGCCGAGCCCGAGCACTGAAGCCACGCCCACCCTGGTCAGTCCCACAGCAGAGGAGCCTGTCGTTTGATGCGTTCTATGTGACATGATCGCCAAACTTTCTTTTGATCGCCGACCTATGGCATGATGGTCGCCGAACATGTTGCTTTTTTTGGAAGCGGAAAAGATAAGTTTGAATTTTTAGGCGTCTGGGGGCCGAAACCTGGGGCACGACTGCGAACTCGATCGCCCCCAGGACGAAAAACCTGTCGGCGCAAACGTCAAAAGGCATTCGCCGAGTGTGTCAGGGGGGCAAAATGGGAGATGCTCTCAGCCACAGTGTGCGTACATGGTTACATTTTGCACGCGGTCAATTTACTCATGTTCCTCCAAGTTCAGGTTCAGGACGAACTCAGCAACAGTTTTGTCGCCCGTGGCACTCTCGTACGGTTGGCCGGCGACCGACATGGCCGGCCGATCCAGTTTTTTCCGGCATTCGAGAAAGGCAAATTGCATCGTCAATCATGGATCGCGTGCTGGTTCTATCCACTAGCAGCTCGCGGGCATGGCATGCAGATGCAGGACCAAAAGGCCTGCCGGCTGGGATGGCAACGTGACTGACGACAGGCTACCATCGCTTGTCCCAAAGGCCGCTTGATTGGCGTGATACTCACGTTTTACACTACTAGCAGTTCTTTTTATCCCACTAATATAGTGGTACGTACCTGGTCGATTCAGGCACTCCGATCAACTATGAAGGTCAACGTCATACAAAAACTCCAACCAGAAAATGTTTCGGATTTTGTTTTCCAAAATGAAGGCAAAAGATTTGCCTCTTACATTTGTTAAGCTGAGAGTTACCCCGTTAATTCACGGAAAACTGGACGAAAACCATCACAAACTGCAGAGCGACACTCACATAATACCATACACACCTCACATAGAGGGTCTCAAATGATATAATTTACAATAAGCATCACCATTTTAGATATTCCTGCTGCACCAAAAAAAATCTAAACCGTTTTCTAGACATATGTGGTGTTGTCCTGCAGCTTCAAGTCCAACCCTTTTATTGTTTGGGAGAAATGAAAAAGTGGGGTCTTTTAATGCACGAAACTTCGATGCAAAATTGGACGGCTGAGATAAAGGGGTGCACCTACATGGGGCTCAACTACAAGTCTCTCTTTCTTATACCATTATAAAGTAGAGTTCATTGTAATACGTACAACTGAAGATGCAACTTGAGATCTCTAAGCTTCGAAGGCAGAGGCGTTGTGCTGTATTAGTAATTTAGTACATCATATACTTCGGCATGCTTTGAATACTTTGCAAAAGTAGATTTCAGACATGTAGTTACCATTTACATTGTGAGTATCTCAACGTAGTCCATGACCTGTTTCCTGATGTGCCTTCATCAATATAATGTTGGTACTTCGGAAAACAAGATAATTGTGATAGATTTCACAAGGATGGGGTGAAGAGGGTCTTGATGCGCTTATAAAAGGGCTTGGTTTTGAGAGGATAGATCAATTGTGTCTATGAGGCCCGTCCTAATGATTAACTAGTATTGCATTTCCGAGCTGAGTATATGGTTGAATGGTTTATATAGTGTAGCTATACATGTGAGAGATGGGATATAAGAAGAATACTGAATAGAGGATTTTTAGGGTACCATGGTACTCTACAGAAGGATCACCGCACTGATCAAATTCTAATGGTGCATCTTCAACATGCTACTTTGAAGTTTTGGTCCCTGTCAATCTCTTTGAACTGAACAGCACAACGGACTCTTGCAGTGACTGAGCAGTGCCCTTGTCTATCTTCTGGACTTCGAGCACCTCACCCCTCCGCGAATTTAGAGGGGAAACATGTTGTACTGTTATAGAGCTGGAGATATGGTGCCATAGCTGATCGTGCTCCTTTTGACGAGGTTTAGCTATCATAGACATGTTGTTGTATGGAGTTGTACTAAACAATATGAAATATTGCTTTGCACTGAAATCCATACTTGGTTTCTCCAATGATCATCTCACTTTGATGCCAAGAAATCCATTTGGGTCTTTGGTTTGTTCTCTTTTTTTGACGGGATCATTTGATTTCGCTGGAATAGTTAGATCATGATGCAGAAGGAATTTTGCAGGCAGAAAGGAGCTGCTCTCGGTGTCGACCTACTAGGGCCTGCCTGCAACCTCGAATGAGAACACCCACAAGGGACATGGGTGAGGGTGGCATGGGTTGTGCATCTATGAGGCGAAGGCTGCCACACCAGGAGATTTGCAGGACAAAAACCTGCCTTTATGGAAACATCATAGACATATCGTGCTTCGTTTTCGTTGCAGCCCCTCCCTTGCTCCTTGTCAGTGGGCCTCTGCTTGACTCTTCCCAGTCGAGCGCGCTGCCCCTCTGCCCCCTCCAATCTCGTGTTTGTTCATAGCAAAAGACCCGCTCTACGTTGACAGGAAATATTACTTTCCAGTGAAACCCTTCCATGATTTTTGCAAGGGAACGTCGCGCATTCTTCGATATTCACAGAAATCAGCTCACAGCGCCCAGGGATCTGAGAGGCAATTTTGGAGGCGGAAAGGAGGAGCCCTCGGTTGGGAGTGGATGGCAATGGGCAGGTGCACTGCCGCCTGCAACTTCGAACAATAACGCTCACGAAGGTGGCCTGTGCACCTGCCCATTGAATACATCCAGAGGCTGAAGGCGAGTCTTTTTCTTGGTCATCCTTTTTTAGACTTTTTTGAGTTGATTTGTCTTTGTTTACTGCACAAGCATCCCGTAAGCTAAAGTTTTACCAAAACTTGTACAGTGTACAACAGGGACAAGTGGTTCGGGCGGGAAAAGTGCAAAAACAGAACCCTACTACCTCCCTCTTTTGCACTGGAGTTAAAAGTGCCGTTGAGGTGGATGTTGGTTTCAGTTTTCTGAAACGCTCCCCTGGCAAAAATATTTGTGCTGTCACTCGATGGTCCAAGGCAGAATATTGGCTACACACACACACACACACACACACACACACACACACGATGCATGGACGGGGATACCTTGTCGAACATGACGCTGGCGAGCGACGAACATGGGAATGAAAGGCGGGTCCAACTGCATGCCCGTCGCCTCGCCACCGAACGAATAAGGTACTCGAATTAATGCCCGTCTACAGGTATGCAGCGCTGCTGGATGCCTAATTTACTGTGAGGATATGTGCAATTGTTCATACATGCTCCAACTCAGCCACAGTGTGCGTGCATAGTTACATTTTGCACGCAGCCGATTTACTCCTGTTCACCAGCAACAAGAATATACTCCTGTTCCTCCAAGTTCAGGTAGGTTCAGGGTGAACTCAGCAACATGCCAACATGGCGCTCTGGTAAGGCAGGCCGGCGACCGACATGGCCGACCCATTTTTTCCGGCGTCCGAGAAAGGCAATCGGTAATTGCATCGTCAATCATCACGTAGCAGCTCGCGGGCATGGCATGCAGATGCAGGACCAAAAGGCCACGTTTCACACTATTTGTCCCAAGCATTCGCCCCTTCCACTAGTCTAGTTTTTATATAGAAATCTTAAAACATAATTCTTTAAGATTTCTATATGACGAAAGTGGGGAAATTTATATATTTTTTGTGTACTTTGTATAGCCTTTTTCCATCACTTTCATCAATCCCAGCTGTTTTGTCAAATCTAACCACACACACATAAATATCCCAAGATGTGTGGAAATTGCAAATCAATGATGGAGAAAAAAAAAACACCACTTGGCGACCACGGCGGCGCCAAGCTCGGTGAAGGCAGAGCCGACGCAGAAGCCGCCGTCGTGGTAGTACAGGAACACCGGCAAAAGCTGGTTTCACGGGCGGCGGTGACCCTGGCTCGTCCTCTGCACCACTTTGTGTTGAGACGACGGGTAACAGAGTAATCTTAGAAATGAAAGAAAACTCAATCTTCCAATTGCAACAACATACAATTTGCAGAAAACTCGTCTTCCAATTGCAATACAATTATACAATTGCAATAGTTGTGCTGCTTATAAATGTGTATTTGAAGATCCCACTAGTGGCACCACAGTTGCAGAGTCTTGAAACGATGTCTATCATACAGCAAACACAGTGGGCTGTGTTTGTGACCAACAGCACAGCGGATTCAGACACTCAGAGAGGTCAGAGCACGACATACATACATACAATCTGTAGCAAAAAGTACTAATTGTTAGTGCCAACTAAGTTAGATGTGGCTGGCAATTCAACTGATTCTCAATCACAGATTGTGTGCAGGAGCACAGCCATACCGTTGCTGGTTGCAATATTAGCAGCATATCAGTTGCACAATTCTGAAAAGGTAAATACCATAAGTATGGTATGCCGCACTAACTCAAGTATAGGTACTGTAGCTATCTCCAGTAGTTGACGACCGCTAGGCCGATCAGACCAGCCATTGATCTCCATAAGAGCAGGACATATTGACTAGCAAATGCCGCAAGCTCCATTCGCATCCCTCCTCGGTTCTGAATCTATATTGCTCATGCATTTGCTGATAGTAAGTAACTGAACTCAGTACTATATCCATTCCTCTCTGCATCAGAATAATAAGGAACCCTGACGAACTAATTAACATCTACCTCCATTTCAGAATATGTTCAGTCTTCCTGTTGCAGGGATTAAAAAGGAGGAGCAAATACTACATCAACCCTTACAGCACACAAATTCATAATAGATTATTCTTGTCAGGTACGCATATGGATAGCATACTTACATCAGCCCTTACAAGAACACAATGACGAAATCGCTTGACTCGTCACAGGATGACAATATTTGACAACTATTATGTGACAGTTTCTGTTACTCCTCACACCAGTTTTCGTCATTGATACAAGTGTTCCTCCGCTCAGAATGAACTGAAGGAGAACACAACACAACAGGCACAAACATGCACACAACTCTGATGGAAATTAAAAAACAAACATGTACACAAGCACAAGTGATTGAAGGAGATACCATGACAGGCACGCACATGGATAGCATGACAAACAGGCCAGCAGTTCAGGGAAGCAGTGATATGAATGGATAGTGATGCGGATGATGGAGAGTGAAATCCTTGCAGACCTTTTCTCAGTCAACCAGCTCCGATTCTTCATCTTTCTTTTCAATTTTTTTATTCTTGATCTTCAAGAAGCGGGAGATTGGTGCACACCTTGTATCATCGTCCTTTTTTGTTGTGCTCGTTTCTTTTGCTTGGTCTTGTTGTTGTGGCTTGTGTGTAAGAACAGGTCGGGCTTTATGCGCTGCAGTGTCTCTTCTCACCTGATATGGCACCTGGTCACCCCTGCACTCAATCTCCTTCAGTCTCGGAAGGTTGTCAATGCCATGGAGAGACTTCATCTCCTTGAAGGACCAAACAATCTTTTCAATCTTAGGAGCAGATCCCTCGGTGAAGCTGATGCTGCTGATGGTAGGACACTCAACAATAAGAAGGTCAAGATTTGGGAACTCATCTTTGTTGAAGACTAGATGGCCTTTGTCATCATCATAAGACTTGATTGAGAGCTCTAGGCAGCGCAGGTTTTCTTGCTTGCCAAGGATTTGTACATCTCCCTTCTTCAGGTGAGTATCACAAAGAGTCACCTTGGCAATTTTATCAGCGTTGTCAATTTTATCAGCATTGTCAAATAATGAAAGGAACTTCTCACCCTTCAACTCGATCTCCTTCAGTTTTGGAAGGTGACTAACCCCACGGAGCTGGTGTTGTTTGTCGGTCAATGACAAGGCAATCTTCTTGAGCTCAGGAGCTGCTCCATTTTCAAAGATGACGCTGATCATTTTGGAGCTCTCAACACGAAAATACTTGAGGTGTTGGAACTTTCCCGTCTTGAAGATGAACTTACTATCGGTGTCAGTGTTCTGATCAAGAGCACTAATCTCAGTGTTCTTCTTCGGAGTTGCACCCTGACTGTCTTGCTCGGGAGCTTTGCGCTCGTTGCTTTGCTCGGGAGCTTTGCGCTCGTTGCTTTGCTCAGGGTCTCTACTAATGGTGATTCCCTCAGCAGCTCTACTCCCAGTGTTTTGCTCAGGAGCTTTACTCTCGTTGTTTTGTTCAGGAGCTCTACTCTGAATGTTTCGCTCAGCAGCTCTGCCCTCTGTGTTCTGCTGAGCAGATCCACTCTCGCTGTTTTGCTCAACTGCTCCGCTTTCGGTGTTTTGCTCAGGTGCTCTGCTTTCAATGGTTCGCTCAGGAGCTCTACTCTCGCTGTTTTGCTCAGCTGCTCTACTTTCGGTGATTCCCTCACCAGCTCTGCTCCCAGTGTTCTGCTCAGGAGCTCTACTCTCGTTGTTTTGCTCAGGTGCTCTGCTTTCGGTGATTCTCTCGGCAGCTCTGCTCTGAGTGTTTTGCTCAGGAGTTCTACTCTCGTTGTTTTGTTCAGGAGCCCTACTCTGAGTGTTTCGCTGGGTAGCTTCGCCCTTTGTGTTCTGCTCAGCGGATCCACTCTCGGCGCTTTGGTCAGGAGATACTTTGTCTTGAGAAAATGAAAGTAGGGACTGGTTTCCTTCCAACTCAAGCTCCTTCAATTTTGGAAGGTTGTCGATCCCACTAAGAAACCTTATGTTGGTGGAGGACAAAACAATCTTCTCAAGCTCAGTAGCTGCTCCATCTTCAAACTTGATGTCAGTCACAGCCTTGTTGGAGCCCTCAACAAGAAAGTATTTGAGTTGTGGAAATACATCCTTCTTGAAGGTGAGCTCTCTCCCATTGTATGCATTGGATCGGAGTCTGACGGAGTGTAATTTGGGAAGCACGGCAAGGACCACCAGATCACCCTCTTCCAGCAAGGTACCAGTCAGAGTTACCTTGGCAAGTTCATCACTACCTTTGGCCAGCAGTTCAAGGAGCTGCCCACTTTGTGTGACTCCATTGATGCTTAGGCTCTCAAGATGCTTGGGACTTTGTCTTAACAGATCACGCATCTCTTTGTTGGAGAGAGTGCTCTTAGTTCTGGTATTGTAGGATATAGTGATTGAAAGGGACTGGAGGCAATCTTTTAGGTCACCGATGGCTCGAAGCAACTTCTCAAGGTGATTGTTCCTGTCTTCGATAACCACATTGAGCTTCCTTAGTTGCCATAGATGTCTTATCTCTTTCAACTCACTGCCATCCCCTGAAGCCCTGACATTTGACAATATCTCCAAATTTTCCATTTTCTCAATCTTGAAAGGAATCTGGACAGGAAAGCGTGCCGACTTATCATTGAGTCTTGAATTTGGATCAACACGGCTAGCCAAGAAGCGCCTCAGCTTCAGGAGCAGGATATTCCTTGTTGCACGCTCAGGCACCATAGTTTCCCGGATATCCAATACCTCTAGCTCATGGAGGTTGTTTATTTCACTGGGAAGATGTCTAACATTTGTTCCTCTTAGGCTCAGATACTTGAGAAGTAATATCTTGTTGCAAATGTCCCTCAGGTAGTGATTTTTGTCAAAGCATTGAGTGCCTTCCAGATCTAACACCTTCAGGAGCGGCAGTTGTGGTGAATATTTGGGGAGCTTGTATACAAACTTCTCGATGCCATCAGAGGCACGGAGTCGGAGACCACTAAAGATGGAGAAGTGGCGAGCCCAAAGATCAGAAAGGCGTGCATCCAAAATGTGTTCTTTTTCTGCGACCTCGGTGATAAACCCATGGACTTGATCACCTACCATGCAGCTCTTGACCTTTCCTGCAGCACCAATATCATGAGGCAATATAAGCCCTCGTTTAATCAGGGTGTCAAAACATTGCTCCGCATGATGCACTGCAGTGGCCCAGTCTTGCTTAGTTATCAACCCCTCCGTAACCCATCGTCCTATTAAGGTTGATCTCTTGATGTTGTGGCCTTGAGGAAAGATGGCTAGGTACAACAAGCAAGTCTTGTGTTCTCTAGGCAGATCTTTGTAGGAGAACTTGATCATATTCTTAGCTTTACTGCCCAATGTCTTGGCGGGAGCCAGATCTTCATTTAGCTTACACAGTTCTTCATAGCTCCTGTTGGGGTTAGTGTAAAGAGCATACACAAAGATCTTCATGCAGAACTCATGTGGATGGCACTTGGCCAAGATTTCACGTAGAATCCCCGGGATGTCTCCGTCATTTCCATTAATCATCCGTGGCTTTGTAAGCTGGAGCACAGTGTCATGGTAGAGTCCAACTAGAGAACATGTTATTGGTTCTCCCGGTGGATAGCAAAAATCTTTGGCCTTTTCGCTGTTCTTTGTGGACACAATCACTGCACTGCCAGGTGCACAGCCTAATAGGTTCAAAGCATTTCTGGTCTCCTCCCACCGGGATTCAGCTGACACATAGTCTTTGTCATCTTGGAGGATAATCAGGGTCTTCTTATTTTTCAGACGTGGCTTAATCTTATCCACTATCCCTTTGGTGTACAGCAGACCCCAAATCCTCCACGGGATCTGCGACATTTTTTCCAGGGTTTCTTTGATGGTTTCAGTGATAGCAGCAGCAACATCACTGGTCGCCTCAACCTCTCCTGATACTATTCCCTTCATCTTTTCTTTTGCTTCTTCGATGACAGCAGCAGCAATAGCACCGGTAATGTCCATCTCCTTCATTTTCTCCTTGGTTTCCTTGATAACAGCAGCAGCAATAGCACTGGTCACCTCCGCTGATAGCTCCTTGAGTTTCTCCTTGGTTTGATTGACAACGGCCGCAGCAATATCCCTGCTCACCTCCCCTGATGTCTCCGTTTTCTCCTTGGTTTCTTCGATGACAGCAGAAGCAATGGCACTGGTCACCTCCTCTGATACCTCCTTCGTTTTCTCCTTGGTTTCTTTGATAACAGCAGCAGCAGCACCGGTTGCCTCCCCTGATATCTCCTTGGAGACAGAAGCAGCAGCATCAATGGCTTGTTCCTTGGTAGAGGTGCCTTCCAGTAGCTGTGGCTTGGGAAGCAGCCCCAATATGATGTCTAGAGTAATCTTGTGGTTGTGGATGATTTCTTTGATGTGAGCCTCGCTCAGTGTAGTAGCACTACTGGTGGTGGCTTCCTGGATCTGCTGGGACTGCAGGGGCTTGTTTGTCGGGAACACCTTGCGCAGGATATCTTCATATTGGCTATTATCGAGATGAATCTGGGTCTTGGACTCGCCTGTTTCCATATGATCTTTCAGCAATGAAGCAGTTTCCTCTATAGCCCCCTCTGAGGATAGTGGCCGAACCAGCGTGTTCAGCACGAGCCGCAGCGCATGGTGGAATATGCCTAAGCACTTGTTTTCTTCAACCTTCCCTCTATCCACTCCTCCAATCTCCCCCTTGTCAACTTCTCGAACCTTGTTCCTGATCTCATCAATCTTCTTGCGGATTTCTCCATAATTAAACATATTCAGTATTTCGTCCCGGAGTCTTGCTTTGTAACTGTAACCTTCCCAAGGAATAGGCATCTTCGGCTTCACCTCACCTTGCCCGCCTGTGACTTTCTGCTGCTCATCCTCATGCTGTTTCTGCTGCTCATCCTCATGCTGTTTCTGCTGCTCATCCTCATGCTGTTTCTGCTGCTCACACTCATACAGGATGTAGGAGAGGATCTCGCTGGGTAACAGCGGAAGATCCCATGGGAAGTGCAGTGCCGAGAGGTTGACCCAAACCGTGCGCTTAAAGTTTTTGGTGGCAAACCTCAAAGAGTCCTGTGCGACGGTGCCGGCGCCCTTTGTATCATCCGGCGCAACAATGGCAATGGATGCCATGGATATACGGTTGTTGGTTTTGGCTTGCAATTCCTGCCAGTTGGCTAACTTCTCGACTAGCTTCTCGGCACAGTACTCCTCGACAAGGCGAGGTTCTAGAGCTCTTTGACGGGGATCAGAACCGTTGGCGGCTTGAATCTGATAGTCTTCATCCTCCTTGTATTCTATGCCAGCAGCTTGAGACGATGACGAGGGCAAAGGTGCCGCCTCCTCCTTCCGTGGGATCTCCACGCCGTACCGCAGCCGCCGGTTGCCGACGTCGCGTGCCCGCTCCTTGAGCTCGCGCAGCCGGATGGCCACGTTGTGCTGGGCGACCATCCTCTGCACCAACCAGGAAGCCCACCAGAGATAGCGCCAGCGGCCGGCCCTGGCACGGTAGACCGCCGGATCACCACGCCGGAGGTAGAGGTCGATGCAGTTGCTGCAGTCGTGGGCCAGGTCCCGGACCTGCTTCATCCACGTGCGGACCTGCTCGTCGTGCCCACCGCCACCAGCGGGAGGCGCTGTCCTGGCCAGGTGCTCCAGGAAGCTGTGCATACTCTCCATCTCCTCCTTGATGAACTCCGAGTCGCTCCCGACGCGGCTCAGCAGCAGCGCCTCGTTTCGGAGGAGGCCCAGCAGCGAGCTCACGGCGCCAGACGCGAGCTCAGCCATCGCAGCTGCTGCCGGTGTGTGTCCAGCAAGCTAGCTTATTGTATTATTGGTTGTGCATGAAGTAAAGGGTCAACCGAGAGAATGGAGGAGCTAGGAGCATAGCCAAGAGGACACATGACAATGCATTATGGTCATCAAGCATGCACCTAAACTTTTTCTGGCCTCTTCTCAAAAAGAAAAAAGAATCTATACAGCGCTGCCTAGCTAGTTTGTCTTCTACTCCTTCATTTGCTTGAGCTGGCAAGGATGGAATGATTCCAATCAGGAATGTACTCTTTGAGTGTTCCTTTATTTTAGGACCATGTCCGAACCCTTTACTTCATGTATCAATTATCATCCTCTTTTGCTTTGCATGTCTGCTCTAGCATCTAATGATCTAATCCGCGCTGTCTGACAGAAAGGGCCGGACAATCTCGGTGGGCGAGATGACGTGACAAAAGCATAACGTGGGATGGGAAACGTATGCCTAGCTAGTCTGCCCATTCATTTTCTTGTGCTGGCAAGGATGGTAGGATTCCATTGAGGAATGTATTGTTTGAGTGTTTCTTCAGTTCAGAACCATGTCCAGACCCTTTACTTCAGGTATCTTCTTTTGCTTTGCACGTCTGTTCTACCATCTATGGGAGATGCTGTTCGTTGGGAATGACTTTGATTGCTGGTGCTTTCGCTTCTGGTATCAACGGACAAAGCCGGTGGTTATGAAGTTGTTATGGATGAGGTGTATGGGCAAAATGAACTTGTGGGATGAACCCCTGCAGACAGTGCAAGTAGAACACTCTATAGATAATATGATAAAAGAATATTCAGCACATTTACAGCTCCACATGTAGTGCAGAACAAAGATTTATATAGCTCATAAGCTAGGCATTCCATAAATCATGTTTAGTATTTACTATTCATGAGGAAGCACAGTAGGCATGGCTGGGCTTTGCTACACCAGACGTCAACATGAACTGCTCTGCAACAGCTCCACATGTGGTGATTTTAAATTGCCAAGATTATTACTCCCTCCGTTCCATAATATAAGAATGTTTTTGGAACTAGTCTAGTATCAAAAACGTTCTTATATTATGAGACAGAGGGAGTAGGAAGTTTACGCCATACAGAAAGGACGGTACAGTTCCAGTTTCCATGATATTATAGCTCCTAAGGCCTGCTGCCACCTCCCATCATGCAAAGCAAGGTCAATATCATTAACAGGTCTTGGCTCATCTCAACACTCAGTAGATTAAAACACACACCAACGATGTTATGTTTGTCAAGATTTAATTTTGGGGCAAATGAACTTATTGTGAAATCACCGGAAGTAAACTTATATGTCTTCCAACAACATCTATATTATATGAGCTTTACAGACAGACATATGCATTCTGACAATTTCTTAAGAGTTGCAAGATTCCATGTCTACACTCGCTAACTTCAAAAGGTTTGATGTTGACAAAAAAAAAGTATAATTCTTTAACCACCTGAAAAGGGTAGGTACATTTCCACCCATAGGGTTTATGCTTTAGGGTTAAATAACTAACTATTTAACCATAACTCAAGCTCGACAGGTTTGGCATCCAGTGCTCAGCTACTTCTCACTCCACCGCTGGTGGATGCCATCCTCACTGAAGTGCAGCTATGGCTGCTTGCTGCAGCCAAGGCACTCAGCGGGCCCTCAACATGTGTGACCTCCTGACCCTATGCTATATAGTTTTAGGGTAGTGTACAGTACATCTTTTTGCCTTTTGTATTTTTTTCTTGTCTTTGGTTTGCCTTTGGCTTCCTACTGTTTTATGTTTTGTTTTTTCAGGTTGTAAGATTTGCACATCTTGGTGCTTGTTCTAATACAATGAGGAGCACTTGGGTGCTCGTTTGAGAGAAACAATAACTCAATGTATATTCTCCTATCATCATAAAAAATCACACTACAAAGTATATTAGCAATTTATTAATTATTTTCACTAAATATAAGTCTATAATAATAAATAAGTTGTACTAAAAAGCAAATTCATTTCTATGATCCAAAATAAAATATTAAGAATAAGAAAACATGTTTAAGCTATGAGTCATGCATCATATATGGCCCCCATAGCAAGGGAATGTCGAAAACAGATTGCTGGAAATTTAGGTAAATACTCAACACATACAGAGAGCGCTACTGTAGCAACATTGACAGAATTGCTCTTGGGGGGGGGGGGGGGGGGGGAGTGCCAAACTCCATTAACTGGCATTTTGGAGAAAATGGACACGATACAATTTTGAAAGGAAACATGGAATACCTTTGATGGTAGCCTCTTGGAATCTTGTTCTCATGATTCTGGCAAACTTGAAGAGATCGTTAGTTCGGTTCAAATTCTTCAGTGTTTTTAAGGAATGGAATACACTGAATTACTGTTTAAGGAGAATGAGAACTTCAGTGACTACAATTTCAAACAATATGAATATTAGACTGCTCAGATAAGAAACTGCAACTCACAGCTGTACTCGTCTTTATTGAACTTTTTGCGAAACGAATAGTCATTGTCAGGATTTTGATGTCAATTTTATTAAAGACAAAGGTACCCCCTTTAAAAAAGAGGAAATGCCACACGTGAAGGTATGAAGCTAACTTATTGACCATGTCACTGAACCTCTCATTACCTTCTTCTGCAACAACTTTAAAACTAAGAAATTTATTGTAACACATAATAGCTTTGTCTAGGTTGTTTTTCCTTAACGCTTCAATATTAGCCTCGACAGCTTCGATGGCTGCCATCAAAAGAAGACACATAAATACATAGCTACAAGTCTCAGTGGCAAAATATATTGGACCTGGGAGTTCAGAACAACCCTTAAGACTGGAATATTTGGACTTATTATCTTTAAACCCCACTGAAGCACTTCTAGTTTCCTATTCAGTCCAGGATTTGCAGATCAGGTAATACTGTGACACCTTGAAACTATTTGTACTAGGGCCGTGACTTAGAACGTACTACATTTTTACCTTCAAGCTGATGTGATATGACACTTGCAAACTCATCTCCCCTAGCCCTTTGATCCAAGACCAAGCTCCTGAGCTGTTCATTCGTTGTAGTGGCATTCGAAATTGACTTGTTGGTGAGATTAGTTTCTGGTCCTTTCTTTAGTTGGGCTGCTGAGATAATTTACAAGATATCAGCCCTTCCATGAAATGCAGTAAAAGGCAAGGAGACCAATATGAAATCAAACATGGATTAAACAATTGATACCGAAAAGAAACAACTGGAGTGTAATATAAGTAGATCCCGTCACTGCGATGTGCAGAAGAGAATGAGGAATTGCTCCAAATGCTTACTAGAGACACAGAGCTTCTGCCAGACTTGCCTCGAGTCCCCTGAGCTGATTTCTTTAGACTGTTGAGTTTTTCTGTCCTCACAAAAGCGCACAAGTCAGCAAGATTAACCACCTGGCCTTTTCAGCTTGAAATCACAAATCGTACTGCAACCCAAGTTAACTACTCCAATTAATTTGGATCGGAGGAAGTAATAATCGCCCAAAAACAGCACAACCTGTCGGCAGGACGCACAACTCTGCACTTCAAGCAGGCACAAAAACTGAGATTTGCGGATTAACAAGCTCGCCACCATCAATGAACTGAATAGCTAACAAAGAGTGTTGTACGCTTAGTACATCACTCCCGAGTTCCCAAGATGGAAGAGGGTCATCCCAAACGACGGGCAGGCACCCAGGTGCGTACGAACCTCGGAGGGCGGCGCTGTCTCCGGCGAGCGAGCGGGCCGACAGGATGGGCGCTGCGGAATGCGGACGCGGGCCCCGCGGCGCGCTCGCAGCCGTGCGCAATCCACCGCTCGCACGCCGCACCGCCGCGCAGATCCACGGCCGCCTTCCATGGCCTCCGTCGCCGGCAAATTTTTTTTTTGGAGCAATCTTTCTATCTCTCTTTCACTCTGAAATGGACCCGAAGGTAGGGAAATGGGCCCTCCAGTTCAGGCCCAGAGGCGCCCTATGCTGCTGCTCGCCTAGACTGCTCTAGGCCTGTTTTGTGCAGGTGAACAAGTAGCAAGCCTTCGTGGTATTTCATCAAGCAAACTTTTCTCAAAAAAAAATCAAGCAAACATTAACACAATGAAAAACATGTGTCCAAGAGGTTTATTGTAATTTTTAGTTGTGATAGTTACTTTGTAATTTTTTATTTTTATTTCCTTTTTCTTAGTTTTTTTCCCATTTTAAATTTCATTAGTAATATATTTTCAAATGTGTGAATATTTTTTGAAAATTCAGAACATATATTGAAATCCATGAAGGAAACTCAAATTCATGATTTGTTTTCGAGATTTGGGACATTTTTTGAAATCCGATAAATCTTTTAAAATTCGTGATTAGAAAAATTGGAACATTTTGTGAAATCTGTCAACATTTTTCAAAATCATGAAAGTTTGTTTGGAAATCGATTTCTTTTTTGAAATCCAACAACATTTTCCTAATTCGTGAATATTTTTGGGCATCTGGGAATATATTTTTAAATGCATGAACATTTTTTGAAATCCGAGAACATCTTTTGAATGAAACTTACTACTACCAGTAGTCTAGTACTAATAAATATGTACTGCTCTTGTGGAGATGAATGTCTGGTCTAATCAGCCCGGTGGTCAACTATTGGAGATAGTAACGGTGATTATACTCGAGTCAGTGTGAAAACATTGTATGTATGATATTCACCTTCTCAAAATTCTACAACTGATGTGCTAATATTGCAATCAGCACTGGTATGGTTGTGCTCCTTGTCTTCCATGCAATCTGTGATTGCGAATCAGTTGAATGGCTCGTGACAGCGAAATCTATCTTAGTTTAATGTTAACAATTCTTGCTAGAGATTGTATATATGTCGTGCTCTGAATGCGTGAATTCGGCTGTGTCGATCACAACTCCACTGTGTTTGTTCGGTGTGGACCCTCCTAGTGGAACCTTTGAAAATAGATTTATAAGCGTAATTAGAAGTGTATGTCTTTGTGCTTCTGCAAACTATTTGTAATTCAGAACGAACTGAGTGGTTCGTGCCAAAAAAATAAAACCTATCATCAGTCACGGAGTCACAGGGCTTAGATTTGGAAGTACGTAATAAAACCAGAGAGAGATTTTCATTTATGGGAAATGTAGGTGGCCTTTTTAATCGCTAACCGCCTGATCAAAAAGAGTGTGGCTGATTCCGTAGAGATGTAAATCAAATCTCAGGATGTAAATCAAATCAGTCGGAGCTGTCGGTTGCTTGCGCGTGTGGCCATCTGGTGGCATGTGCCGTCGGGGTTGCGTCCCATGTCGGTGGCCAGGATGGCCGGTGGTGCCCATGTCATGTGGGTTGGGTTGTATCGGTTTTAGCCTGGTTTTCCGTCAATTAACCGAGCAATTCTCTTCTCCTTAATCAATGAAAATGGCAAATATTTTGCCTCGTTTCAAAAAAAGAATCTCATGTTGTCCAAGCAGGCGATGAATATGTTTCTGCCTTGTGGTGCTATACTTGTAAATTAGTATCAAACAGATTGTCATGTTTTGCAAACCTTAGAAATACAAATTTAGCCTTCAGGCATGCGATTACCATTTACAAGTTGACTGGCTCACATGAGCCATGAGTTTCTGATGTGCCCTCATCAATTTAGCATTGGTATTATGAAAACCAGATGGTGTGATCGATGAAAAGGGTGTTGACACCCTTATAAAAGGGCTTCATTTCTAGAGAATTGATTAATTTGTTGCTACGGGATATGTTTGAATCATTCAACATCACTGCACTTCCGAGCCGAGTATATGCAAAATGAGATATTAGAAGAATACTGAATATGCGCATCTAAAAAATGTTCCATGTATCTATGGAGATAACATCGCACTTGTATGAGGAAGCAACACCTGAACTCTAATCACACAAGCATAACCACGATGACAGTTTTTGGTCCTATCAGAATTTACATTTCACAATGATTTTACTACTGAATTAGTGTACCTAGTTGAAGGAGGGCAAGTTGCTTCTTTCATTATTTGACTCTTCGTGATACTCAACTGAAGCAGGGAGATCTACAAATCCTTGCCAAGGTAGGAAACCTGTGCTGCCTAGAGCTCTCAGACTAGTCTTACGACCAAAGTCATATACCCTTCAACAAAGATGAGTGTTCCCAAAATTTGACTTCTTATTGTTGAGTACCCTACCGTCAGCAGCATCAGCTTCACCAAGGAGTCTGCTCCTAAGGTTGAAAAAATTGTTTGGTCCTTCGTCGAGATGTAGTCTTTCTCTGGCATTAAAACCCTTCCGAGATTTGAGTGCGTTGGTGACCATGTCCCTCATCAGGTGAGAAAAGACATTGCAGCACATAAAGCGCAACCTGTTCTTACACACAAGAAGCGACCACAATCAACCTGTCCCAGCGAAAGAAACAATCACAGCAGAAGAGGATGATGATGCATGGTTTCCACCAATCCCCCGCTGCTTGAAGATCAAGAATCGACACTAGCTGGCTGAGGGAAGGCTTGCAAGGATTTCACTCTCCATCCTCGATCCGCATCTCCATCCATTCATCACTGCTTCCCAGAACTGCTGGCCTATTTGTCTTTGTCATGCTGTCCATATGCGTACCTGTCATGGTATCACCTTTAATCCCCGTGCTTGTATGCATGTTTGTTTTCTAATTTCCGGCAAAGTTGTTTGCGTGCTTGTGTCTGTTATGTATCTGTTTTCCTTTGGCTCATTCCGTGCGGTGGAATATTATTGTTAGGATGAACGACAACTATGTCAGATAATAGTTGTCAAATACTGTCATTCTTTGACGACTCGAGCAATTTCGTCATTATGTACTTGTAAGGGTTGATCTAAGTTTGCTATCCATATGCATACCTGAGAAGAACAATCTATCACAAACTGTGTATATTTACCTATACTAAGTGTGTCCGGATGTTATTTACCATTTCAGCATTCTGCATTCTTATATTATTGCAGACAGGAACGTATGTTGTGGTTGTGCTCCTCCAAGCAATCTGTTCTTAATTCGTCAGGGTTCCTCACTACTCCATGATACAAAGATATATAAATGGATATACTGAATTTACAAACTTAGTACCGGCAAATGGGTGTTCTATTTTGATCAGCTACGGAGTTTTGGAACCGACAAGGGATGCAAATGGGATGGTCTGAACGGCCCGGCGGTCGACTATTGGAGATCATTACTGTACTTATACTTGAGCCAATGCAGAAACACCGTACGTATGATATTTACCTTCTCACAATTATGCCATTGATGAGCTAATACTGCAATCAGCAGTTTTAGCACTAGTATGGTTGTGCTCCTCCATACAATCTGTGGTTGAGACTATATCTTAGTTTGATGTTAACAATTATTGCTAGAGATTTTTGACCCGAACCGACAGGAGCTCTGTCATTGCATTATAGAAGAGGGAAAAAACTGTACATTTTAGAGATTACAGAAGAGCGTAGAGAGAAGGGAGAGGAGAGCCTAGGCCACTGAACATCGGGAGGCTGAGCAGTGGCCACAACTACGGACTACTCTCTGAATGCCTCTTTGCAGAGTCTAAAATCCTCGGTCACCAGTATGAAAACTTGATGCGGCAGTAGCATTTTGCATTGGAACACCCTCCTGTTTCTTTCATTCCAGTGATGCCAAGCCACATATGCAGCAAAAGCAATCTGCTCCTTACCAATTTCTTTTGGAGCGATCAGGTGCAGCTTGCGCCACCAACATTTGACGGAATTGGAGGAGAGGGCCACGTCCGTCATCTGGGGGTGGATGGGCCCAGACATGTTCCAGACTTCTTTAGAGTAGGGGCATCCCAGAAGGATGTGAATTGCTGTCTCTGGGGCCTGGTCGCAGAAAGGGCATGTAATGCCCGGATAATCATGCTACAGTGATCTCACGTTAATGGTGATACGTCACCTCTGTCACTGTAATTAATCTCGGGTTAATTTAAAACCGTTTCAAATTTAAATCCTAAATAAGTCAAACGACAAAAGTTTTCAAATATTAAAATAAAATATTCGGGCTATGTCTATTATTGCATCGGTAATTATGGTGAAGTAAACACATTTTTATAAAATGCCTAAATACTTTTAAAATGAATTAAACAGGAAAGAAATAATAAAAGAAAATACAAAAGGGAAAAACAAAAAAAAGAAAAGAAGGAGAACACCCCCTTCCCTGGGCCGTGGCCCAACTGGGCCAACCCACCTAGCCCAGCCGGCCCACCCCCGGCTATAACCCTCCCCCCCCCCACTACTAGAAACCCTAACCCCATCCACCCCACTCTTCCCACGACACCCCCACTCCCCCCCTCCCCCCCGCAGAAATATCTCCCTCCCCCCCATCTCTCCCGATTGGATCGGGAGGAGACGGCCGCACGACGCCGCCGGACCTCCCTTACCGGACGCCGCCACCTCGCCGTCCTCCTCCACTCCGTCGCTCGTCCCCGTCGCCCCCCCCAACTTTCCTCGAGCCCACTGCCCCGTTCCCTGCTCCGCGATGTGAGCTTCCCCTCCCCTGCACGTCCCCCCCCCCCCCCCCCCCCCCCCCCCCCCCCCCCCCCCCCCCCCCCCCCCCCCCCCCCCCCCCGCGCGCACTCGCGCTCGCCGCGTGCGCCCACGCTCACCGTGCGCCTGCTCCTCCCCGCGCCCCTCCTCTCTCTCCGTTCGCCGGCCGCGCTTCTCGGCTGCGCCCGCGTGCCGGAGCTCACGCTCCGGGCCGCCCGCCACTCACGCACGCACGCGCACGCGCGCGCTCATCGCCCGCCCCGCACGGCTCCGCCCGCGAACGCCGCACGGCCGTGCCCTGGTGCTGCTTTCCCCCGCCTCCCTGCCGCCGCAGTGACCGCGCACGCCCGCACCTCGCCGAGACCACGCGCGCGCCGTCCCTGGCCTCGCCCCATCCACCGCAGCTCGCCCCCCCCCACTGGCTGTCGGCGCCCACGCCACGGGCCGCGTCCGAGGCCAGCCCCGTTCGGCCTCGGGCACGGGCACCACGCCCGCACCCAGCGCCCGACCCGCAAGGCCTCTGTGCCACAGACAACGGGGCCCACCCCCTGTGAACGAAAACGAAATAAAAAAATGAGTTAATAAATAATAACTAAAATTAGTTAAAATGATAATTAATTAATTGATTAAAGGATTAATTAAATTAATTAATCTTGATTAGATTAACCTAATTACTAGTTAACTTAATTAACCCCCTGATTAGACTAATCAATCAATGACATGAGGGTCCCACACATAGTTGACCCAGTCAACTGCTCAGTTGACTGCTGACGTCAGCATGATGTCATGCTGACGTCATCTTTTACTATTTTGGATAATGTTGAGTTAAAATATTTAAATTAGGTCCTAAAAATGATTTAAATCTTTTAAAATTAATATAAAATAAACCGTAGCTCGGATGAAAATACTTTGTACATGAAAGTTGCTCACAACGACGAGACGAATCCGGATACGCAGCCCGTTCGCCCGCCACGCATCCCTAGCATAGCGAACACGCAACTTTCCCACCTCAGTTTCATCTGTCCGAAAACGCGAAACATCGGGAATACTTTTCCGGATGTTTTCCTCCCTTCCCCGGTATCACCTCTTACCGCGTTAGGGCACCCCTAGCACCGATACTTGTCATGTCATACATCGCTATGCATCTGTTTGCTTAAATATTTTTGTTTCTTCCCCCTGTTCTCTCGCTAGACACCGAGACCGACGCCGCTGCTACCCAGTACGACTACGGAGTTGACGACCCCTCTCTCTTGCCAGAGCAACCAGGCAAGCCCCCCCTTTGATCACCAGATATCGCCTACTCTTCTCTATACTGCTTGCATTAGAGTAGTGTAGCATGTTACTGCTTTCCGTTAATCCTAATTCTGATGCATAGCCTGTCCTTGCTACTACTGTTGTTACCTTTACCTGCTATCCTACTGCTTAGTATAGGATGCTAGTGTTCCATCAGTGGCCCTACACTCTTGTCCGTCTACCATGCTATACTACTGGGCCGTGATCACTTCGGGAGGTGATCACGGGCATATACTATACACTTTATACTATTACATTACTTGTGATGCTGTTCGGAGATGGGGGCTGAAGGGGCAGGTGGCTCCATCCCGGTAGAGGTGGGCCTGGGTTCCCGACGGCCCCCGACTGTTACTTTGAGGCGGAGCGACAGGGCAGGTTGAGACCACCTAGGAGAGAGGTGGGCCTGGCCCTGGTCGGCATTCACAAATACTTAACACGTTTAACAAGATCTTGGAATTTGATCTGAGTCTGGCTACTGGCCTATACGCACTAACCATCTACGCGGGGACAGTTATGGGCACTCTACGTCGTGGTATCAGCCGAAGCCTTCGTGACGTCAGCAAGGATTGGACTGGAACGCCTACTAGGCTAGGTCTGCTTCCGGCCACCCACGCAACGTGCAGGTGTGCTAAGGGCGATGGGCCCAGACCCCTGGGCGCTTAGGTTTAGACCGGCGTGCTGACCTCTCTGTTAGTCTAGGTGGGGCTGCGACGTGTTGATCTTCCGAGGCCGGGCATGACCCAGAAAAGTGTGTCCGGCCAAATGGGATCGAGCGTGTTGGGTTATGTGGTGCACCCCTGCAGGGAAGTTAATCTATTCGAATAGCCGTGATCTTCGGTAACAGGACGACTTGGAGTTGTACCTTGACCTTATGACAACTAGAACCGGATACTTAATAAAACACACCCTTCCAAGTGCCAGATACAACCGGTGATCGCTCTCTCACAGGGCGACGAGGGAAGGATCATTGGTTAGGATTATGCTACGTGATGATACCTGGAAGACTTCAGTCTACTCTCTTCTACATGCTGCAAGACGGAGGCTGCCAGAAGCGTAGTCTTCGAAAGGACTAGCTATCCCCCTCTTATTCCGGCATTCTGCAGTTCAGTCCACATATGATAGCCTTATTCCAGTTGATACCAATGCATACATATGTAGTGTAGCTCCTTGCTTGCGAGTACTTTGGATGAGTACTCACGGTTGCTTTCTCCCTCTTTTCCCCCTATCCCTCCTACCTGGTTGTCGCAACCAGATGTTGGAGCCCAGGAGCCAGACGCCACCTTCGACAACGACTCCTACTACACCGGAGGTGCCTACTACTACGTGCTGCCCGCTAACGTTGACCAGGAGTAGTTAGGAGGATCCCAGGCAGGAGGCATGCGCCTCTTTCGATCTGTATCCCATTTTGTGCTAGCCTTCTTAAGGCAAACTTGTTTAACTTATGTCTGTACTCAGATATTGTTGCTTCCGCTGACTCGTCTATGATCGAGCTCTTGTATTCGAGCCCTCGAGGCCCCTGGCTTGTAATATGATGCTTGTATGACTTATTTTATTTGTAGAGTTGTGTTGTGATATCTTCCCGTGAGTCCCTGATCTTGATCGTACACGTTTGCGTGTATGATTAGTGTACGATTGAATCGGGGGCGTCACAGTGCAGGTCGGGTTGCAAGGCCAGCCCCTGGTGGATAACCTGTCCGCGGTCCAGTTACGGTTGTGGAGCATTAACCAAAGGTAGAATTTGATCTTGTTTTCAGCCTTCACTTTCCATGCTTTCTCTAGGAGTGGCTGCCTAATTCGTCCCAAGAATTGGGCTTCATAGGCATCTTTAGCCATGTAAATTCCTTTGGAGTTAAGGATCCACGTGATGCCATCATCGTCATGAGACAACTGCACTTCCTGGATCTTCTCCCATAAGGAAACAAATTGCTGCACTTGCTCTTCGTTGTTCATCCTATGTAACCCCTTCATCCAAAGGTTGTTTGTCAGAGCATCAGTGACCTTGAGATTCTTCTTCCATGCCAGTTTTGCAACTTCGGGTGCCAGTGCAATAGGTGCAATTCCATGCATCCACCTGTCCTTCCAAAAGTTGATCTTTTTTCCATTTTCCATGGAGATCTTGGTGCAGGCCGCGAAAAGACTTCTGTCAACTGTGTCACAAGGGATTTGGGTGCCTTTCCAAGGTCTGTCGATGTTGTCCCATTCAAACCAGCACCATCTGAGTCTCAAGGCTCGGCTATAACAAGTTAACTCTTTGATCCTGGGGCCTCCGAGACTTTTGGGGGTACAGCATTGTTTAAAGTTTACAAGGCATTTGCTTCCCCTTGCTTCCTCATCCCCAGCCCAAAGAAAAATCCTCCTGCACGTATCAAGCTTCTTGATAGCCCATTTATCCATTGCGAAACACGAGAGGAAGAATGTTGCCATTGCCGTGAGGACTGAGTTGATTAGAGTTAGCCGCCCAGTTCTATTCAGAAGTCTTCCTTTCCATGGCTTGACTCTTCCAGCAGCCTTGTCTATCATTGGTTCCAATTCAGCACGCGTTGACTTCCTCCTGTTCAGTGGTAAGCCTAGTTATTGGTAAGGGAACAAACCCTCCTTTCCTCCAAAGTCCTGTAAAACCTCTCCATGCTCTTCATTGTTGCACCGGATCTTGAATGCCGTGCACTTCCCTAGGTTGATCATCAAGCCAGAGATCTCTCCAAATCTAAGCAGAATTCTCTGAGTAGCTGCAATTTCTTCTCTGATGGGGTTGACAAAAAGTGCCGCGTCATCCGCGTACAGGCTGGTTCTCAAACTGGCGGCCTGATGGCTTAAAGGAGTGAGAAGACCATCAGCCGCTGCCATGGCGATCATTTTTTGCAGTGCTTCCATTGCAAGAAGGAATAACATCGGCGACAGCGGGTCTCCCTGGCGCAACCCCCTCCGGTGCAGGAACGGTTCACCTGGACAGCCGTTGAGGAGGACCCGTGAAGAGGAAGTCGAGAGCAGCAAAGCAATCATGTCCGTCCATCTTTGCCCGAAACCAAAACCTTTCAGAACCTCCAACATATAGCTCCAATGCACAGAATCAAAGGCCTTAGAGATATCCAATTTGAGGAAGATGAGCGGTGAATTTTTTGTGAATGCCCGTCTTATGACATTCTGGACATACAAAAAATTATCTTGAATGCTACGTCCCTTAAGGAAGGCACTTTGACTTGCAGAGATCATATGTTGTAATTCCGGGGCCATTCTGTTTGCCAAGATTTTGCATAGAATCTTTGCCACACTATGCATGAGACTAATTGGCCTAAAATCAACAGCATGATCAGCATTTCCTTTCTTTGGCAGCAGCACAATGAAAGCATTATACAAAAGATTCCATGTTTTCCCTCTGAGATGAAAACATTGATTGATGGCCTCCAGCAAATCTCCTTTAATGAGCTCCCAACACTTCTTGAAAAAACCTCCAATAAAACCATCCGGGCCAGGGGACTTCTCATCATGCATTTCTAGAACCGCCTTTTTTAACTCCTCCATGGTGAATATGGCATCCAGATGCTCAAGGTTGAAGGAAGGAAGCTGCAGATATTCCCCATTTAAGCTAAAGTTACGCTGCCTAGCAGTTCCCATCAGATTGTTGAAATGCTCCCATAGGATTTGAGCCTTTTGCTGCTTTTCAAAGACAAAGCCTTCAGGCCCTTGCAAGTAGGGGATGTGGTTTTTGCGTCTGCGCCCATTCGCCCTGAGCTGGAAAAGTTTTGAGCTTGTGTCCCCAACCTTAATCCAAGTTAACCTGGACCATTGCCGAATTCTAATTCTCTCAATAGCTGCAAAACCCAACAACTTCTTTTTCAGCAGGTATCTTAAGAGCCTCTCTTCTTCAGTTAGCATTCTTTCCTCTTGGGCGAGGTCAAGATGGAAGATCAGCTCAGTGGCAACATTGTACAGCAGTCTGGATCTTTTGGATGCCTTTCTGTTCCATTTCTTCAGCGCCTTGGCAGTTCTGGACAACTTGGTGTGAAGCCTCCTGCAAGCATCCAAGGACTGAACTGGTTTTTCCCAAGCTTTAGCTACCACCTCAAGGAAGTCGGGTTTTGCAAGCCAAAAGGACTCAAAATGGAATCCTTTGAGGTGTTGCAGCTCCATTGGCTTGAGTAACGGCGGGCAGTGGTCGGAGATGGACGAAGAGGCAGGAGTGAGCTGATAGTTTGGAAATCTCAGCTCCGAGGCTTCAGTAACTAGCACTCTGTCGATCTTTGTCAAAGTCACATTTTCCCTCTCATTTGACCAGGTGAATTTTCTCCCAAGTAGAGGAAACTCCAGCAGCTCAAGCTGGTCCAAAGCAGCCCATCATTTGCAGATTGATATTACCATTGTTCTTCTCGTCAGCCTTCTTTATCAGATTGAAATCCCCAGTCACCATCCAGCAGGCTTGAGCAAACTGTTTGATGTTTTTGAGCTCCTCAATGAACAATATCTTATCTGAGTCTATTTGCGGTCCATAGACAGCAGAGATTGTCCAAGAATCATTGTTAGTTCGATCTGTAACAGTCCTTGAGATTGAATTTGGTCCATCTGCCAGTGGTTCATGGGTGATCTCAAAATTAGAGGAGCAAGCGATGAGGATTCCTCCCCGAGTGCCCACAGCAGGCTTGTAAATGAAGTTCTCTCTGAACTGGGTGCCCAAGATTTCAGCAACAATAGCAGGAGTAATCACAGCTAATTTCACCTCTTGGAGGCAGATTATGTTGCATCCAACCTCAGCTGCGAACATTAGAGTTGCTCTTCTCTTGGCCGGGTTGTTTAAGCCCCGAACATTCCAATTTAAAATTTTGTAATCCATAAGGAAACCAGGGTCACAACAGGATGGAATAGTAGCGTGGATTGACATCCAGGCAGTGGGTTGCAGGGCAGAGCCAATTGATCCGGACTTCCCAACAGACGAACAACAACACTAAGCACTCCAACAGCAATTTGGGGATACATCAACACCACACACAGACCTCTAAGAAACATCAGAAGAACTAACATATGGAAACCAAAGAACTACCAACATCGATAGGAGCAGCCAGCCTAGGACGCAGCGAGTCCTGGCACCATAGCAGGGGTCTTGCCTTTCTTATCAGGGCTGGAGGCAACCATGGGGGAGGATATGGCAGCCATAAACGCCGAGGGAAGCGGCTTCTAGCAGATATTCTTGATTCGCTCGATCCCCTCAGGCATGGCAGCCGCCAGCTCAGGCGCAGTTCCCTCCTTTTTCAGAAGGACGTACAACGCCTTGTCCAAACTCGAGAGCTGGCTGGAAGGCTTCGCCGTGAGCCTACCGCTGCACCTCTGCGCCGTCCCGCCGCCCGGGCCCGCAGGAGGGCGGCTGACCGGGGTTGTTGCCTTGGCCGTCGGTGCCACGGGAGGAACGGGGATCAGAGGGGCTGTGGTCATGGATGAACATTTGCTAAGGAAGAGCTCGACCTTATCCACCCCTGGCACCGAGGATGGGCTGAGCAGCAGACCCTGGTGGGCCCTCGATGGCAAGCTTAATTCCATTCAGGGCTGGAGCGCTTGGGTCTTCAGGGCCGGGGACTTTTCCAGGCCCATCTCCAGCCCCGAAGCCCAAGATGGCTTCAGGCCCAAGCTCCATCTCAGCATCCAACTCTTGCAAGGGCATTAGAGGACCGCCCGTGCGCAGACGATCTGGCATTTCTTCTGCTGGTGTAGACTTGGGCGCTGCTCTTGGTCCTGCTGGTGTGGGTACCAGCTTATCCATGTTTCCCCCATCCCCGTGCTCCTGGACGTCCGACAGGTTTGGGCAGAGGGCGGGAGACATGAAAGAGGGAACTGGCTCTAAAGCAGCGTCCGACCGAGGAGACCGAGGAGCCAGAAATACACCATCGTCAGGCACGCTGTCTTGGACATGCACATGGGTGGTATGTATGTCTTGCTCTGAATGCCTGAATTCGCCATGCTGTCGACCACAACTCCGCTGTGTTTGTTCGGTCTATGATATATAATATCGTTGTAAGACTGCATCTGTGGTACCACCGTACCAGTACCACCCTCCTCATAGAATCTTCAAAATTATATTTGAATGCAGCACTAATATTGCAGCAGTAAGTGGCTGCATTTGTGCTTCTCCAAACAATTTGTGATCTGAATAGTTGGTGCCAAAACTAGAGAACATTGTATCATTATAGTCAAGGTGCTTAGATTTGGAATTCTATATCTATACCTAATAATAAAAGGGATATTGCTTCTGATGTTACGTCAGAGCAATTGTCCCAAAGTTGCAAAATATTACCAATCAATGCCACTCATAAGTGATAAAAATGCACACAGGGAATCCCCCGCCCCGGCCCATGCAGGAAGGACCTTCTATACTGCGATATGGCAAAGCGACAAGATGCAGCCCACCCGTTTGGGCTGGCCCATGTCTGGGCGGCCTGTTTTTAAATTCATTGTTTCTACATTAAATAATTTTGTACTTCAAAAAGTTCCTAAAATTAAAAAATAGAATTTTGAAATAAAATTTTAATAAATAAAAAAAATGTCAATTAAAAAATGTTCGCAATTTTTCTAAAAAAAGTTTGCTTACTCAAAAAATATTGAAAATCTTGAAAACAATATTTTAGGAAATCAGAAAATGTTCATATTTAAAAAAAAATCGTGTATTAAAAAATTTAAAGAAATTGAACAAAATTTCCCCAATTCAAAAAATGTTCATGAATGGAAAATATCCTATAAATTCTAAAATTGTTCGTGACTTAGAAAATACTTTATTCATTCATAAAATGTTCGCTGATTCAAAAATGATCATGCATTTCAAAAAATGTTTGTTAAATAAAAATAATATTCGTGAATTTAAAAAATTGGTCCACTAATTTCCAAAGATGTTTGTTGATTCAAGAAAATTGTTTGAAAAAATATTTGCAAATAGTATAAAATGTTCATGAATTCAAAAAATGTTCTTGATTTTAGAATATGTTTGAATATTTTTTAAAGTGTTACGAATTTGAAAATTGTTCACGATTTCAGAAATGTCCACGAGTTTAAAAAATGTTCATGATTTCACGAAATGGAGAGTGATAGTATATCTCGGTAATGCAGCAAAATGTGGTGATGGCCATTGGAGATTATGATTTTTTGTTTCTTCCATTGCAACGCACGAGCCCTTTTGCTAGTATCTAATAAAACCAGAGGTACATTTTTTTATGGGAAATGTAGGTGGCGTGTTTACTTGCTAACCACCTGATGACAGGGAGTATGGTTGTTTACGAAGAGATATTAATCAAATCTCGGGCTGTGGAAGCAGGTGATGATTATGTTTCTTCCCATTAAAGTAGAGGTCCCTGTGGAGCTGTACTAGTAAATTAGTACTTCCTCCATGAAGAAATATAAGAGTGTTAGTGATCTAAACTCTCTTATATTTCTTTACAGAGGGAGTATCAAACAGACTATCATGATTTGCAAACTGTATAAATTTAGGCTTCAGGCATGCGATTACTATTTACATCCTTTGTTCCTAAATATAAGATATTTTGGCAGTTCGAATAATCCAATTTGAACTACCAAACCATATTATATTGAGGAACAGAGGTAGTACATGTTGACTGGCTCAACATGATCCATGGCCAGTTTCTCATGTGCCCTCATCAATTTAACATTGGTATTGGTGCTATAGAAACCAGATGATGTGATCGATTCCACACGAATGGGATGAAAGGGGTGTTGACATCCTGGCAAAAAATAAGGGGTGTTGACACCCTTATAAAAGGGCTTCATTTCTAGAGGCTTGATTAATTTGTTGCTACAGGACATGTTTGAACGATTCAATAGCACCGCATTTTGGAACCGAGTATATGCGAGATGAGATATTAGAAGAATACTGAATAAGCACGGCTGTGAACTGCTCCATGTATCTATGGAGATCAATTCATGTTCTCGGCATCTGTCTTGCGGAACCACCAACCCAACCACGATGTCGCCACCATCACTTGTTTTTGGCAATGGTAGCTGGTAGCATGCAGGAATACACGTCAAAAGAAAATGTACCTGAGTAACTATGTTTAGCTAATGCGCCAAACAAGAAATGTACACCATGAATATGTTAAACACAATTACATAGCGTGTTGTAGCGTGGCAGGATTGCATTACTTGCGCCTATATGTTAGGTAGTTAGGAAGGACATTTATCTTAACTAGAGTCCTTATCTCTACCTCTTTCTTTCTTCTCAAGTTTGTAATTACAACTGATGTATGCGCTATCCAAGGAGGTGCGCCCCTGGCCTTTATAACACGCAACAGCGCCCCCACGATGGGTAAGACGCTTTCGCCTATTCGCACATGGTATACAGAGCCTCCTCTTCCAAACCCTAGCTGCTCCATAGTCCCAGGCCATGTCTTCCTCCAGCGCCGCCCCAAGCAATCTCGGTCAGGTCACGGAGAAGCTCTCCCGGACGAACTACATCCTGTGGCGAACTCAGGTTACGCCGCAGCTGAGGGGAGCTGGGCTCTTCGGCTACATCGATGGAACGATGTCGGAACCCACCCGCCTCCTCGTCACCAAGGACAAGGATGGCAAGGAGTCGTCTGAGCTCAACCCTCTCCATCCCATCTGGGTGAGGGAGGAACAACAAGTGCTCGGCTACCTCCTCAACAACCTCTCCAAGGAACTACTGATCGCGGTGACCACGGTCACCACCGCGCATGCCCTCTGGGTGGCGCTCGCAGGCATGTTTTCTTCTCAATCTTTGAGCCGTGTAAACAATATTTGCACTGCCTTGATCAATGCACAGAGGGGCACCCAATCGGTTGTTGCATACTACGCTCATATGTGTGGCCTTGCCGATGAACTCGCCGCGGCCGGCAAGCCCATCCAGGATGATGAGCTCATCTCCTACCTGCTGCATGGGATGGATATGGACTACCAGCCTCTCGTCTCCGCCCTCGACGCCGGTGTCACGCTGGTCTCCATCGACAAGCTGTACTCCATGCTGAGCAACTTTGATCAGCGTGTGGCACAGTTTCACAGCACTGCTGGCGGCTTCAAGTCTTCGGCCAACGCCGCCACTCGCGGGCGCGGTGGGTACTCCTCGCGCTCTCGCGGTCCTCCTCGACACAAGGGCAAGCAAGGTGGTGGAGGCTCTGTTGGGGAACGTAGTAATTTCAAAAAAAATTCCTACGCACACGCAAGATCATGGTGATGCATAGCAATGAGAGGGGAGAGTGTGATCTACGTACCCTTGTATATCGACAACAGAAGCGTTTGGTTGATGTAGTCGTACGTCTCCACGGCCCGACCGATGAAGCACCGAAACTACGGCACCTCCGAGTTCTAGCACACGTTCAGCTCGATGACGATCCCCGGACTCCGATCCAGCAAAGTGTCAGGGAAGATTTCCGTCAGCACGACGGCGTGGTGACGATCTTGATGTACTAGCATCGCAGGGCTTCGCCTAAGCACCGCTACAATATTATCGAGGACTATGGTGGAAGGGGGCACCGCACACGGCTAAGAATATGATCGCGTGGATCAACTTGTGTGTCAAGGGGTGCCCCTGCCCCCGTATATAAAGGATCAAGGGGAGGAGGCCGGCCGGCCCTCTATGGCGCGCCAAGGAGGAGTCCTCCTCCTAGTAGGAGTAGGACTCCTACTAGGAGGGGGAAAGAAGTGGGGAGGGAGAGGGAAAGGGGGGCTCCGCCCCCCTCTCCTAGTCCAATTCGGACCAGGGGGGAGGAGGCACGCGGCCCACCTTTGGCTGCCCCTCTCTCTCTCCACTAAGGCCCATATGGCCCATTACTTCTCCCGGGGGGTTCTGGTAACCCTCCGGCTCTCCGGTTTTCTCCGAAATCACCCGGAACACTTCCGGTGTCCGAATATAGCCGTCCAATATATCAATCTTTATGTCTCGACCATTTCGAGACTCCTCGTCATGTACGTGATCACATCCGGAACTCCGAACTAACTTCGGTACATCAAAACTCATAAACTCATAATATAACTGTCATCGAAACCTTAAGCGTGCGGACCCTACGGGTTCGAGAACAATGTAGACATGACCGAGACTCGTTTCCGGTCAATAACCAATAGCGGAACCTGGATGCTCATATTGTCTCCTACATATTCTACGAAGATCTTTATCGGTCAGACCGCATAACAACATACGTTGTTCCCTTTGTCATCGGTATGTTACTTGCCTGAGATTCGATCGTCGGTATCTCAATACCTAGTTCAATCTCGTTACCGGCAAGTCTCTTTACTCATTCCGTAATACATCATCTCGCAACTAACTCATTAGTTGCAATGATTGCAAGGCTTATATGATGTGCATTACCGAGAGGGCCCAGAGATACCTCTCCGACAATTGGAGTGACAAATCCTAATCTCGAAATACGCCAACCCAACATGTACCTTTGGAGACACCTGTAGAGCACCTTTATAATCACCCATTTACGTTGTGACGTTTGGTAGCACACAAAGTGTTCCTCCGGCAAACGGGAGTTGCATAATCTCATAGTCATAGGAACATGTATAAGTCATGAAGAAAGCACTAGCAACATACTAAACGATCGGGTGCTAAGCTAATGGAATGGGTCATGTCAATCAGATCATTCACCTAATGATGTGATCCCGTTAATCAAATAACAACTCCTTGTTCATGGTTAGGAAACATAACCATCTTTGATTAACGAGCTAGTCAAGTAGAGGCATACTAGTGACACTCTGTTTGTCTATGTATTCACACATGTATTATGTTTCCGTTTAATACAATTCTAGCATGAATAATAAACATTTATCATGATATAAGGAAATAAATAATAACTTTATTATTGCCTCTAGGGCATATTTCCTTCAGTCTCCCACTTGCACTAGAGTCAATAATCTAGATTAGACAGTAATGATTCTAACACCCATGGAGCCTTGGTGTTGATCATGTTTTGCTCGTGGAAGAGGCTTAGTCAACGGGTCTGCAACATTCAGATCCGTATGTATCTTGCAAATCTCTATGTCTCCCACCTGGACTAGATCCCGGATGGAATTGAAGCGTCTCTTGATGTGCTTCGTTCTCTTGTGAAATCTGGATTCCTTTGCCAAGGCAATTGCACCAGTATTGTCAAAAAAGATTTTCATTGGACCCGATGCACTAGGTATGACACCTAGATCGGATATGAACTCCTTCACCCAGACTCCTTCATTTGCTGCTTCCGAAGCAGCTATGTACTCCGCTTCACATGTAGATCCCGCTACAACGCTTTGTTTAGAACTGCACCAACTGACAGCTCCACCGTTTAATGTAAACACGTATCCGGTTTGCGGTTTAGAATCCTTCGGATCAGTGTCAAAGCTTGCATCAACGTAACCTTTTACGATGAGCTCTTTGTCACCTCCATATATGAGAAACATATCCTTAGTCCTTTTCAGGTATTTCAGGATGTTCTTGACCGCTGTCCAGTGATCCACTCCTGGATTACTTTGGTACCTCCCTGCTAGACTTATAGCAAGTTACACATCAGGTTTGGTACACAGCATTGCATACATGATAGAGCCTATGGCTGAAGCATAGGGAACATCTTTCATTTTCTCTCTATCTTCTGCAGTGGTCGGGCATTGAGTCTTACTCAACTTCACACCTTGTAACACAGGCAAGAACCCTTTCTTTGCTTGATCCATTTTGAACTTCTTCAAAACTTTGTCAAGGTATGTGGTTTGTGAAAGTCCAATTAAGCGTCTTGATCTATCTCTATAGATCTTAATGCCTAATATGTAAGCAGCTTCACCGAGGTCTTTCATTGAAAAACTCTTATTCAAGTATCCCTTTATGCTATCCAGAAATTCTATATCATTTCCAATTAGTAATATGCCATTCACATATAATATCAGAAATGCTACAGAGCTCCCACTCACTTTCTTGTAAATACAGGCTTCTCCAAAAGTCTGTATAAAACCAAATAATTTGATCACACTATCAAAGCGTTTATTCCAACTCCGAGAGGCTTGCACCAGTCCATAAATGGATCGCTGGAGCTTGCACACTTTGTTAGCTCCCTTTGGATCGACAAAACCTTCTGGTTGCATCATATACAACTCTTTTTCCAGAAATCCATTCAGGAATGCAGTTTTGACATCCATCTGCCAAATTTCATAATCATAAAATGCGGCAATTGCTAACATGATTCGGACAGACTTAAGCATCGCTACGGGTGAGAAGGTCTCATCGTAGTCAATCCCTTGAACTTGTCGAAAACCTTTTGCGACAAGTCGAGCTTTGTAGACAGTAATATTACCGTCAGCGTCAGTCTTCTTCTTGAAGATCCATTTATTCTCAATTGCTTGCCGATCATCGGGCAAGTCAACCAAAGTCCATACTTTGTTCTCATACATGGATCCCATCTCAGATTTCATGGCTTCAAGCCATTTTGCGGAATCTGGGCTCACCATCGCTTCTTCATAGTTCGTAGGTTCATCATGATCTAGTAGCATGACTTCCAGAACAGGATTACCGTACCACTCTGGCGCGGATCTCACTCTGGTTGATCTACGAGGTTGAGTAGTATCTTGTTCTGAAGTTTCATGATCATCATCATTAGCTTCCTCACTAACTAGTGTAGGTGTTACAGAAACAGTTTTCTGTGATGCACTACTTTCCAATAAGGGAGCAGGTACAGTTACCTCGTCAAGTTCTACTTTCCTCCCACTGACTTCTTTCGAGAGAAACTCCTTCTCTAGAAAGTTTCCGAACTTAGCAACAAAAGTCTTGCCTTCGGATCTGTGATAGAAGGTGTATCCAATAGTCTCCTTTGGATATCCTATGAAGACACATTTCTCTGATTTGGGTTCGAGCTTATCAGGTTGAAGCTTTTTCACATAAGCATCGCAGCCCCAAACTTTCAGAAATGACAACTTTGGTTTCTTGCCAAACCACAGTTCATAAGGCGTCGTCTCAACGGATTTTGATGGTGCCCTATTTAACGTGAATGCGGCCATCTCTAGAGCGTATCCCCAAAACGATAGCGGTAAATCAGTAAGAGACATCATAGATCGCACCATATCTAGTAAAGTACGATTACGACGTGCGGGCACACCATTACGCTGTGGTGTTCCGGGTGGCGTGAGTTGCGAAACTATTCCACAATTTTTCAAATGTACACCAAACTCGTAACTCAAATATTCTCCTCCACGATCAGATCGTAGGAATTTTATTTTCTTGTTACAATGATTTTCTACTTCACTCTGAAATTCTTTGAACTTTTCAAATGTTTCAGACTTGTGTTTCATTAAGTAGATATACCCATATCTGCTTAAGTCATCTGTGAAGGTGAGAAAATAACGATATCCGCCACGAGCCTCAATATTCATCGGACCACATACATCTGTATGTATGATTTCCAACAAATCTGTTGCTCTCTCCATAGTACCGGAGAACGGTGCTTTAGTCATCTTCCCCATGAGGCACGGTTCGCAAGTACCAAGTGATTCATAATCAAGTGGTTCCAAAAGTCCATCAGTATGGAGTTTCTTCATGCGCTTTACACCGATATGACCTAAACGGCAGTGCCACAAATAAGTTGCACTATCATTATCAACTCTGCATCTTTTGGCTTCAACACTATGAATATGTGTGTCACTACTATCGAGATTCAATAAAAATAGACCACTCTTTAAGGGTGCATGACCATAAAAGATATTATTCATATAAATAGAACAACCATTATTCTCAGATTTAAATGAATAACCGTCTCGCATCAAACAAGATCCAGATATAATGTTCATGCTTAATGCTGGCACCAAATAACAATTATTTAGGTCTAATATTAATCCCGAAGGTAGATGTAGAGGTAGCGTGCCGACTGCGATCACATCGACTTTGGAACCGTTTCCCACGCGCATCGTCACCTCGTCCTTAGCCAATCTTCGCTTAATCCGTAGTCCCTGTTTTGAGTTGCAAATATTAGCAACAGAACCAGTATCAAATACCCAGGTGCTACTGCGAGCATTAGTAAGATACACATCAATAACATGTATATCACATATACCTTTGTTCAGCTTGCCATCCTTCTTATCCGCCAAATACTTGGGGCAGTTCCGCTTCCAGTGACCAGTCTGCTTGCAGTAGAAGCACTCAGTTTCAGGCTTAGGTCCAGGTTTGGGTTTCTTCTCTTGAGTAGCAACTTGCTTGCCGTTCTTTTTGAAGTTCCCCTTCTTCTTCCCTTTGCCCTTTTTCTTGAAACTAGTGGTCTTGTTGACCATCAACACTTGATGCTCCTTCTTGATTTCTACCTCCGCAGCTTTCAGCATTGCGAAGAGCTCGGGAATAGTCTTATTCATCCCTTGCATATTATAATTCATCACGAAGCTCTTGTAGCTTGGTGGCAGTGATTGGAGAATTCTATCAATGACGCAATCATCTGGAAGATTAACTCCCAATTGAATCAAGTGATTATTATACCCAGACATTTTGAGTATATGCTCACTGACAGAACTGTTCTCCTCCATCTTGCAGCTATAGAACTTATTGGAGACTTCATATCTCTCAATTCGGGCATTTGCTTGAAATATTAACTTCAACTCCTGGAACATCTCATATGCTCCATGACGTTCAAAACGTCGTTGAAGTCCCGATTCTAAGCCGTAAAGCATGGCACACTGAACCATCGAGTAGTCATCAGCTTTGCTCTGCCAGACGTTCATAACATCTGGTGTTGCTCCAGCAGCAGGCCTGGCACCCAGCGGTGCTTCCAAGACGTAATTCTTCTGTGCAGCAATGAGGATAATCCTCAAGTTACGGACCCAGTCCGTGTAATTGCTACGATCATCTTTCAACTTTGCTTTCTCAAGGAACGCATTAAAATTCAACGGAACAACAGCATGAGCCATCTATCTACAATCAAGCATAAACAAGCAAGATACTATCAGGTACTAAGTTTCATGATAAATTTAGGTTCAATTAATTTACTTAAAGAACTCCCACTTAGATAGACATCCCTCTAATCCTCTAAGTGATTACGTGATCCAAATCAACTAAACCATGTCCGATCATCACGTGAGATGAAGTAGTTTCATTGGTGAACATCACTATGTTGATCATATCTACTATATGATTCACGCTCGACCTTTTGGTCTCCGTGTTCCGAGGCCATATCTGTATATGCTTGGCTCGTCAAGTATAACCTGAGTATTCCGCGTGTGCAACTGTTTTGCACCCGTTGTATTTGAACGTAGAGCCTATCACACCCGATCATCACGTGGTGTCTCAGCACGAAGAACTTTCGCAGCGGTGCATACTCAGGGAGAACACTTCTTGATAATTAGTGAGAGATCATCTTATAATGCTACCGTCAATCAAAGCAAGATAAGATGCATAAAAGATAAACATCACATGCAATCAATATAAGTGATATGATATGGCCATCATCATCTTGTGCTTGTGATCTCCATCAAAGCACCGTCGTGATCACCATCGTCACCGGCGCGACACCTTGATCTCCATCGTAGCATCGTTGTCGTCACGCCAATCTTATGCTTCCACGACTATCGCTACCGCTTAGTGATAAAGTCAAGCATTACAGCGCGATTGCATTGCATACAATAAAGCGACAACCATATGGCTCCTTCCAGTTGCCGATAACTCGGTTACAAAACATGATCATCTCATACAATAAAATTTAGCATCATGTCTTGACCATATCACATCACAACATGCCCTGCAAAAATAAGTTAGACGTCCTCTACTTTGTTGTTGCAAGTTTTACATGGCTGCTATGGGCTTAAGTAAGAACCAATCTTACCTACGCATCAAAACCACAACGATAGTTTGTCAAGTTGGTGCTGTTTTAACCTTCGCAAGGACCGGGCGTAGCCACACTCGGTTCAACTAAAGTTGGAGAAACTGTCACCCGCAAGCCACCTATGTGCAAAGCACGTCGGGAGAACCGGTCTTGCGTAAGCGTACGCGTAATGTCGGTCCGGGCCGCTTCGTCCAACAATACCTCCGAACCAAAGTATGACATGCTGGTAAGCAGTATGACTTACATCGCCCACAACTCACTTGTGTTCTACTCGTGCATATAACATCAACATATAAAACCTAGGCTCTGATACCACTGTTGCGGAACGTAGTAATTTCAAAAAAAAATTCCTACGCACACGCAAGATCATGGTGATGCATAGCAACGAGAGGGGAGAGTGTGATCTACGTACCCTTGTAGATCGACAACGGAAGCGTTTGGTTGATGTAGTCGTACGTCTCCATGGCCCGACCGATCAAGCACCGAAACTACGGCACCTCCGAGTTCTAGCACACGTTCAGCTCGATGATGATCCCCGGACTCCGATCCAGCAAAGTGTCTGGGAAGAGTTCCGTCAGCACGACGGCGTGGTGACAATCTTGATGTACTACCGTCGCAGGGCTTCGCCTAAGCACCGCTACAATATTATCGAGGACTATGGTGGAAGGGGGCACCGCACATGGCTAAGAATATGATCACGTGGATCAACTTGTGTGTCAAGGGGTGCCCCTGCCCCCGTATATAAAGGATCAAGGGGAGGAGGCCGGCCGGCCCTCTATGGCGCGCCAAGGAGGAGTCCTCCTCCTAGTAGGAGTAGGACTCCTCCTAGTAGGAGTAGGACTCCTACTAGGAGGGGGAAAGAAGTGGGGAGGGAGAGGGAAAGGGGGGCGCCGCCCCCCCTCTCCTAGTCCAATTCGGACCAGGGGGGAGGAGGCACGCGGCCCACCTTTGGCTGCCCCTCTCTCTCTCCACTAAGGCCCATATGGCCCATTACTTCTCCCGGGGAGGTTCCGGTAACCCTCTGGCTCTCCGGTTTTCTCCGAAATCACCCGGAACACTTCCGGTGTCCGAATATAGCCGTCCAATATATCAATCTTTATGTCTCGACCATTTCGAGACTCCTTGTCATGTCCGTGATCACATCCGGGACTCCGAACTAACTTCGGTACATCAAAACTCATAAACTCATAATATAACTGTCATCGAAACCTTAAGCGTGCGGACCCTACGGGTTCGAGAACAATGTAGACATGACCGAGACTCATTTCCGGTCAATAACCAATAGCGGAACCTGGATGCTCATATTGGCTCCTACATATTCTACGAAGATCTTTATCGGTCAGACCGCATAACAACATACGTTGTTCCCTTTGTCATCGGTATGTTACTTGCCTGAGATTTGATCGTCGGTATCTCAATACCTAGTTCAATCTCGTTACCGGCAAGTCTCTTTACTCGTTCCGTAATACATCATCTCGCAACTAACTCATTAGTTGCAATGCTTGCAAGGCTTATGTGATGTGCATTACCGAGAGGGCCCAGAGATACCTCTCTAACAATTGGAGTGACAAATCCTAATCTCGAAATACGCCAACCCAACATGTACCTTTGGAGACACCTGTAGAGCACCTTTATAATCACCCATTTACGTTGTGACATTTGGTAGCACACAAAGTGTTACTCCGGCAAACGGGAGTTGCATAATCTCATAGTCATAGGAACATGTATAAGTCATGAAGAAAGCAATAGCAACATACTAAACGATCGGGTGCTAAGCTAATGGAATGGGTCATGTCAATCAGACATTCACCTAATGATGTGATCCCGTTAATCAAATAACAACTCCTTGTTCATGGTTAGGAAATATAACCATCTTTGATTAACGAGCTAGTCAAGTAGAGGCATACTAGTGACACTCTGTTTGTCTATGTATTCACACATGTATTATGTTTTCGTTTAATACAATTCTAGCATGAATAATATGCATTTATCATGATATAAGGAAATAAATAATAACTTTATTATTGCCTCTAGGGCATATTTCCTTCAGGCTCCAGCAACTCCTCTCGCGGCGGACGTCCCAACTTCACCAACAACAGGGGCCGTCGTGGCGGGGGTGGCAGCGGTGGCGGCTCGGGCAGATCACGCCCTAATGTCGTACGTTGCCAGATCTGCGGCAAGCCTGGCCACATGACCAAGGACTGCTGGTATCGTTTCGATGAAGATGATGCCTCCTCTGATGAAGATGACAAGGTAGCTGCCGCCGCTGATGGATCATATGGCGTTGATACTAATTGGTATCTTGACAGCGGCGCTACCAACCACCTCACGGGAGAACTTGAGAAGGTGACTCTTCGTGAGAAATATCATGGCAAAGACCAAATTCACACGGCAAGTGGTGTAGGTATGAGGATAAGTCACATAGGTCATTCGGTTATACGTACCCCTTCTCGCAAGATTCATCTTAGAAATTTTTTGCATGTTCCTAGTGCCAACAAAAATCTTCTCTCCGTTCATCGCATCACCATTGATAATCATGTATTCATTGAATTCCATCCTTTCTTATTTTTGATCAAGGATCAGGCCACGAGGAAAGTTCTCTATCGAGGTAGATGTGTTCGAGGGCTTTACCCGTTGATTCCGGAGTTTAGAAGATCAAATAAACAAGCTTGTGGTGCTATCAAGCTTTCGTCCACACGATGGCATGATCGTTTAGGACATGCATCTTTTTCTTTGGTTGAACATTTGCTTAGGAAAAATAAGCTCCCGTTTGTTGGTGAGCGAAATATTGAAACTATTTGTGATTCTTGCCAAAGAGCAAAATGTCATCAATTACCTTACCCTATATCTACTAGTGTTTCCACTCAACCTTTGCAATTGATATTCTCTGATGTTTGGGGTCCTGCCCCCACCTCGGTTGGTCGACACACATACTATGTTATCTTTATTGATGACTATAGCAAATTTTCTTGGATTTACCTTCTCAAGAAAAGATCCGATGTTTTTCAAGTGTTCAAAAATTTTCAAGCACTTGTAGAACGCAAGTTTGACAGCAAAATTATTGTTGTCCAATCCGACTGGGGGGGGGGGTATGAGAAGCTCAACTCCTTCTTTCAAACCCTTGGCATATCCCATCATGTGTCATGCCCTCACGCTCACCAACAAAACGGATCGGCCGAACGCAAACATAGGCACATAGTTGAGGTTGTTCTAGCTCTTCTTGTCGGCGCTTTTATGCCCCTTAAATTTTGGGACGAAGCATTTCTCACAGCCGTTCACATTATCAACATGCTTCCTAGTCGAGTTATCAACAACGACACACCCACCGAACGACTTCTTCATGTCAAACCCGACTACACATCACTTCGTGTTTTTGGGTGTGCCTCTTGGCCTAATCTTCGACCCTACAACTCTCGCAAGCTCATGTTTCGCTCAAAACAATGTGTTTTTCTCGGGTATAGCTCTCAACACAAGGGGGTCAAATGTCTAGATGTCTCTACAGGTCGAGTTTACATATCCCGTGATGTTGTATTCAATGAAACCAAGTTTCCCTTCGCTGAGTTACACCCAAACGCCGGCGCTTTACTTCGGAAAGAAATTCTTCTTTTGCCTCCAAATCTAACCGGCTTTGCTAATGGGGAGTATAACTCTGATGATACTACTATGACTAACCCTCTTACCAGGTTGCATGAGTTGTGTGATGACACAGGAAGCTACGCTGAAGAAAACAGAGTCAGAAATAATGAAGAAAATCGCCCAACAGGGCCATATTTCATGTGCCAGGACTTGCGGAGCATATCTCCTTTGGAATCGACGCCTGCAGGCGTGGCAGACCTGCCAGCAGGATCCACTCCGAGATCGCCGCCCTCAGCTCGGTCAGGCGGATCCCCCTCAGATTCCGCGCCCGAGCCCTTCGCTTCTCCCCCCGCGCCCGACCGCACGTCAGCAGGCGGCCCTGCCTGCGCCACGCGGCAGCCAGCGACTGGAGGCGCCGGCCCGCACTCGCCAGGGCCCACAGGCAGTCGCTTTCCGGCTCAGCCTGTCTGCTACAAGCGGCGGGATCTGCGTCGGCCAACTGGCCCGGGCCCAACGGGCCCCACACCTGGCGCACGCGGGGGACCAGCGTCATCATTGCTGTGGAACGAGCCCTGTCCGGTGGGATCTTCTGTGGCGCGTGTGACTCCGCCCCATGTCGCTGCCTCGCCTCCACGCACAGAGGATCCGGCCTCTGTTTCTGGTGCGGCTGCTATGGATCCTACCGAATCCACCCCGGGATCAGCAGCTGCAGCTCCCATGGGATCTTCTGCGCCGAAGCCAACCACGTCACGACATACTCGTCTCCAACAGGGGGTAATACAACCAGTAAATTACAAACATATGACAAAATTTGGCATGATCTTCTCTACAGGTGAACCAGGCGAGCCGTATTCACTTGAGGAAGCCCTTGGTGATGAAAATTGGAAACAAGCAATGAAAGAAGAGTACATGGCCTTAAAGAGGAACAACACATGGCACTTGGTTCTTCCACGGCAAGGTAAAAACCTTATTGACTACAAGTGGATTTTTAG
Source organism: Triticum urartu (assembly GCF_003073215.2). NCBI lineage: Eukaryota > Viridiplantae > Streptophyta > Magnoliopsida > Poales > Poaceae > Triticum > Triticum urartu. The sequence continues at coordinate 24,744,767 of NC_053023.1, forward strand.
GATTAAGAGAAAATATGATGGCACTATTGATCGTTACAAAGCAAGACTTGTAGCAAAAGGTTTTAAACAACGGTATGGCATAGACTATGAGGATACCTTTAGTCCAGTCGTAAAAGCTGCCACTATCCGTCTTGTGTTATCTATTGCTGTTTCCAGGGGATGGAGTCTTAGATAGCTAGACGTTCAGAACGCGTTTTTGCATGGTGTTCTGGAAGAGGAAGTGTATATGAAACAACCTCCTGGGTTTGAAAACAAGAATGCACCTTCTCATGTATGTAAACTTGACAAAGCCTTATATGGATTGAAGCAGGCTCCTCGGGCATGGTACTCACGGTTGAGTCACAAAATGCAAGCACTTGGTTTCATCCCTTCAAAGTCTGATACCTCTTTGTTCATTTACAACAAATGCAACACTCATATATTTGTTCTCATCTATGTTGATGATATTATTGTCACAAGTTCATCTAATGAGGCTATCACAGGCTTATTGAAGGATCTAAGTACAGAATTTGCTCTCAAGGACCTTGGAGACTTGCATTATTTCCTAGGGATAGAAGTGAAGAAACATGATAATGGTCTTCACCTCTCTCAGGAAAAGTATGCAACAGATCTGGTAAAAAAAGCTGGTTTGCAAGGGTGTAAACCCTCACCTACTCCACTATCAAGTTCAGAAAAATTGTCTCTTACAGAAGAGCAGCCTTTGGGTCAAGATGACAGCATAAGATACAGGAGTCTGGTAGGTGCGCTTCAATATTTAACACTTACACGGCCTGATATCTCCTTTGCTGTTAATAAGGTCGGTCAGTTTCTTCATGCACCCACCATAGTTCACTGGACTGCTGCAAAGCATATAGTTCGATATGTCAGGAATACTCTCAATATTGGTCTGAATTTTAGTAAGTCATCATCTACACTTTTGAGTGCTTTCTCAGATTCTGACTAGGCAGGCTGCCTGGATGACAGGCGGTCCATTGGTGGCTTTGCAGTATTTTTTGGTCCCAATTTAATTTCATGGAGTGCAAGAAAACACATTGAAGTTGATTTTCACTTTGTCAGAGAACGAGTGGCTCAGAAGAAACTTGACATGCGTTTTGTGCATTCCAAGGACCAGATAGCAGATGGATTCACAAAGCCTCTTCCCACATGAAGCTTTGAAGATTTCAAACATAATTTCAACTTGATGAAGTTGTGATTAAGGGAGGGTGTTAAACACAATTACATAGCGTGTTGTAGCGTGGCAGGATTGCATTACTTGCGCATATATGTTAGGTAGTTAGGAAGGACATTTATCTTAACTAGAGTCCTTATATCTACCTCTTTCTTTCTTCTCAAGTTTGTAATCTCAACTGCTGTATGCGCTATCCAGGGAGGTGCGCCCCTGGCCTTTATAACACGCAACAGCGTCCCCATGATGGGTAAGACGCTTTCGCCTATTCGCACAGAATATACAATCCATATTGTAGAAGATCAGAATAATCAACACTGCAAAACTTGATCTATATCTTTTTTTTAGAAAAAAAAAAAGAATTACTTCCGGCCTCTGCATCAGAGTGATGCATGAATCCCTTTTATTAAACTTGATGTATATCTTGTCAAGAGTGTAAGCTATACTCCTCGCAGACAAAAGAGTGTACGCTCTGAGACAATATCATTATGCCCTCGGAGAGCCCACCCTCGTAGACTTGAACTTGTAGTGAATTAAAAACAATATAAATCTTAGTCTTCTTAGTTTGCCTATTTTTATTCGTAATTAGTATTAAAGCTTGGTTTTGTCTTATAGTGAATTAAAAACAATATAAATCTTAGTCTTCTTAGTTTGCCAATTTTTGTTCGTAATTAGTATTAAAGCTTGGTTTTGTCTGAACCTATGATTAGCTCTTTGGGAAGTATCCAAACGAACATTTTTGGCAAAAATCAGCTGAACTTGTTGGGGGTGTGTGATGAATGTCCCGGCTAGTACGATTGATCCAACTAGAGCTGGCGGAGACCATTAATTGCGAGTTTAAGATGTAGTATATTTTCATCCGTCGTTACCCAATACTCCCTTCGTTTTTTTATATAAAGTGTATTTTTCTGAGCGCGGTGATCAAGGCATGGAATTGAGGACAAAAGTATCCTTAACTAATTAGGTGGTTAGTAGCTTAATTTGTGCCAACTAAATAACCAGCGGCCTAATAAAAGGCAATTAAATCTCGTTGTGCCACAATAAAATCAGTCAGTGGGCTGAGAGAGAGAGAGAAATGTGAGTGCATGCAATCAGGGAGAAAGATACTTCTTTTACTACCTTTCTATTGGGAAATACGTACTACTTTTTATCTAAGGCGGGTAATGAATGGTGGAAGGGCATGCACGGAAAATCGAGAGGAAAAGAGAAATACACCTTATATTACATTGTGATATTTTTGGGATAAATAAATACACCTTATATAAAGGAACGGAGGGAGTACTATGGTCAATCATCCGGTTCACCTGTCACACAGGTCACACACGTATGGTGTGCGGTGCTTCCACGTGAGAATGATAGAACCGGTACCCTTGCGTTGCCCCGTGCGTGCGACTCGAGGGTGAAAGCCCTAGCGCCGCCAGGCTTCATCCTCCACCCGATCCATCACCCCCCGCCTGATGCATACACCGGCCAAGTCCGAGCCGCGTCCAAGGAAGGTGGGGGCGGGGTCGTGCTGATCCAGCTTGGTGGAAGGGGTGGAGGGCCCTAGATCTAGAGTGGTGGCTCCGTCCGGTCCTGTGTTGCTCCCTCATGCCGGAGGGCATTTGATCCGGGGTGGCGGCCCCTGGTGTGGCCTCCCTGTCCGGTGGCGTGGTGGGGCTAGCGGGTGCCGGGGGTCAGCTTGGGTGGCCAGCGATCTACCAGTGGGTTGGTGTCGTGGCTAGCTATCCCGACGGCCGGTGGCTCCTATCTTTCCTCTACCTCCATTCCCTACTAGGTGCACTACGTCTCACCCGACATCTCCACGCTGGATGCTAGCCGGTCATCGGGCTGGGGCGGAGCGGGTGGTGGAGGTCCAGATTGGGGTAACTCCCTGGTCAGCTTCGGCCAGTCGCGACAGTGACGACGCTTGACGGCGCCTATCTTTTTCCTAGAGACGGCGTTTGGGTCTGCCCTACCTCTTCCCACATCATTTCTTCTCAGATGAAAACCCTAACTGCGGTAGGCGGCAATGGTGCTCAAGGCGTTTTGTCCTTCTTGAAGGCATCGCCGTTAGAGCTATGTGGTGGTGGGTGCCATTTGGGTTCATTGGCGGCACGTGCAGACGGCATGCGCCTCTTCCTCTAGTGGGCATCTACTCCAGGAGAAACCCTAGATCTGGGTCTCCCGGATCGGATGATGACGGACACTTTGGTGATGTTTTCCCTCCCGTGGGCATTGTTTTGGAGCAGATACTAACTAGAGGGGCCAACAGGTGGAGCGGTGTCACATCTACCGCATTGAAGACGGCAGGTCTCGACGGCATGGTGTAGTGGAGCCTTAGCATTAGAGGGGGGTTGATGGACGCGCGCAAGTTGGAGGCATTGTCAGGCATCTTGGTGACGTCGACGATAGTTAACCCTGACAAGATCAATGCGATGATCCCTCCCGAACATGGGACGGTGGAAGATGGCATCGGCACATCCTAGAGCGTGAGCACGCAGTGTTGGCGCCGTCTCATCGCAGCGCCGCTTCTTCTTCCTCGGAGCTCCACAACTCTATCCTCTCTCTTTGTCTCTCTCAAGAACACATGAGAACACACACGCACGCACACATTCACCAAGGAGAAAATTAGCTTTTCCTTATCTCTCCCGATGACAATCACATGCGCTACATGGTTTCCTTCAGCCCTCACGTCCTGGAATCACTCCATGATGCGTGGCCCGGCCTACCGGCCACTTCTTACTTATCTTTCTCAAGATAATTCACTAGAGCTAACAAACTACATGCAGCTAGCAACCCACTACCTACATGCACGGTCAAGCCTTCCGTAGCCTTCTCATCATCCAAACGACCCGGCCACAAACAGCCCACAACTCTAGCTAACAGCCACTGCCTTACGAGCCGGACCCGGAGCGCGCGCACGTACCGGAGACCAATGTCACAGGCATGGCTTATTTTCAACACTCACCCCCTAAGCCATGATCTCGTTGTCGGAGTTGTTGCAGCTCCCGTCGTCGATGTCTTCTTGACCGTGACCCAGCCTGCGGACCCAACCTGGCGCAACGACGCCGATTGCACCGCCACGGATCCGACCTAACGCAATGACACTGGTCCATCCGTGCTCCGTCACGTCTCCGGCGACATACGCCAAGCTCCTCCGCCGGTGACACACGCCCGACGTCCCTCGGCGCCCCGCACGTCCCACGTGCACCCGACGCGCCTGACGAGCCCGACCACGCCAGTGCATCCCGCACGTCCCGCGCGCACCCAACGCGCCCGATGAGCCCGACCGCACCAGACGCTCACAGCGCGCCGCCTCCGTGTCCGCCATGGCAGCCGCCAGCGACAAACGCCGGAAGGATGTAGCCGAACTCGAGCACAACGGCGACATACGCCTCCTCCCAACGTCAACCGCACGCTCGTACGCGCGCCCATGGTCCCGACGCGTCCAGTGCGCACCCATAACACGCATCGGTCACGCCCGGCTCGCCGCCACGGCTTATTGCCCTGCACCGCTGCGGCCTCAACCGCAGCGCAACAACTCCATGCCGCCACGCCGCGCCACCACGACCTCTGCGCCACCACGCAGGTCCTCCACGACCTCCTTGTCTCCGCGACCACCGTGCCCTTCGCGCGCACGACATCATACCGCACAGCCGCGGACTCGCCGCGCGTCGCCATCGCCACGCGCTCGCCGCGCGGCGAGTCCGATGCCTCCATGCCGCTCGCGCACGCCGCGGACGCCACAGCGCGCAACGGCCGCCCCTCGAACGTTGTGGCTCTGATACCAACTGTTGGCGCCGTCTCATCGCAGCGCCGCTTCTTCTTCCTCGGAGCTCCACAACTCTGCGTGCTGTCGGTCGCCTAGACTGGTTGGTGCTCTTGGCTTGCCAAGGGGCGGCTTCTTGAGGCCACTGGATTAGATGTTGTGCGTTGGTGCAGCCAAGGCACATCATTGTACTTGTAGGTGTAGCCACTGTTTCCTGGAAGGTGGCTTTGGAATGAGCTTTGTATTTATTTCGTCAGATTCTGTTGAATAACATAATAATAAAGATGGGTTGATCCTCCCTTTCTAAAAGAACACAAAAAATCTTCTGGTTCACCTAGAGAGAGCAAAGATGATCACGCCAGTGTTCCTATGTAGCATGTGTCCATACGAGAGCTAGATTGGCATGTGTGTATCTTCTTAATGCGACATTGAGATTAATGAAAACTTCATAATTATTATAGGTGATACTTGATTCAAATTATTCTCATTCTATTCTTTGGCACCTGTTAATCTATCTAGAGTCTTGCTTTCCCTTGGATGGAAGAAAATGTTTGAACGGGGTGGACAAGTGTTGGCTGCAAGTGGATGCACACTACCCATTACACCAAGTAGTTTTCGTACCAGAAAATATGAGACATGCATGCAGATTATCGAATCTCATGTACCTAATCGACTTGTAGGAGCAGGGGGTGAATATGCTTCTTAACATTCAAGTGAGATCCCTGTGGTGTTGTACTAGTAAATTGCATCAAGCGGCATGCAATTACCATTTACATGTTGAGCCACGTCGAGTGGCTCAACGTAATCCATGGCTAGTTTCCGATGTGCCTTCAGCAACTTAATATTGGTACTATGAAAAACAAGAAAACTGTGATATATTAATTTCACAACGGATGGGGTGAAGAGGGAGCCGAACTGCCGATGCCCTTATAAATGGTAAAGTTATGACTGACGTTTGAATGATCAAATAATACTACACTTCCGAGATGACTATACAGCTGAAAGGTATATATATTAGTAAGATATTTGAAGAATACTGAGTACATGATTTTTATGGTACCTTGGTGCCCCGTGAGAAGGATAGGTGTACTATAAGATAACGGATGAGCTGAATCACTCTGTATTGGCCAAGACAACACAAAACCGAAAAAAGCACACTTCACATGTTGCAATCAACTGACCTGTTTGTTTTCATAACATGGACTAGGCAACAGATTTCTGAAAATTTAAATGTGCGCCCGCCCAACTGGATTTGCCTCGTTGAGATGGCAGAAAGCACACCAACTGAACTGACGTGGGAGAAAAACTTCATGAAGATGATAGCCTACGTTGCACAGATACTTGGATACGTATCGGATACGCGATACGGGGATACGCTTGATACGCCAATTTTCTGAAAACATGGATACGGCGATACGTTTTTATATAGATGTTACGCATATTAATTATTAAAAATATTGAAAACAAAATAGAGCTTCTAGGTCAAAGCATGCCTTAATAGGATTGTTCCCTTTGTTTTCTTGCACTTGGTCCACTTTCATTAATTAGCAGTGGGATTTTTCCGAGTTTGTTGTTCCAATTAGTACATCGACTTTCTCTTGCTCACCTTTTAATTGAACAAAAATATTGACAGTCATATTTTGGCATGAACTCACACCCATGTTGGGTATCTTCAAAAGATGTGCCTTTACTATTGAGGGGATTTCGCTTCGAACGAGGGGTTTCAGGTATCCAAAAAGTATCGCAGAAGTATCCTAGAATTATCAAACATTATTTTTAAAAAAATTACAAAATCGAGGGATACTTACGGGATACGTATCGGGCTGTGTCGGGGCAGTATCCGGCTGGATACACGTGATTTTTGAAGTATCCGTGCAACGTAGATGATAGCTCATAGAGAATATTTTCTTTCTGTTTTCTCTGAAGATACACGTAAATATTTCTGAAAGAAAAATAACTTGTTCTTTCTTTAGTTGCAAAACAACTTGTTCAATGAGAAGGTACATTTCACAGTAATTTCACTACTGAAACAGTGTACCTAATTCAGATAGAAGTGTTTGTCCAGTTGCACAGTACTACTGCAGAGTTGCCGCATCTTTCTACTAACAAAATAGTTCACGCTCTCAGACCTTATGATATCTTCAAGCATGCAACCATTATGATAAGCATTGTTCATGGGACACGGCTAGCTACATCGGTTCAACATTGTTAGTCATGCAGGACGTAAGGTGAGCATTCCATAAGGATAGATGGTGTGAAAGTTCGTTTCCACCATTATAAAAGGAACATTGCTTTACCGGGAGACCTGATTCAGGGAGGATAATTGGTCCCGACTATGTGATGAGATGAGTATACAGTTGAAAGGCACAGCTTAATTCAGATGAGGCATTAGAAGAATACTGAAGAAATGGGTCTAGAGCATGTAGGTATGGAAGAGCTTTACATAGATCTTCAAGGCCGCTTGCATCCAATGGCCACACGTCGCAGACGTACCATTGGATATACTTCCTTGCCTGACTAGGAAGAAAGTTCCAGCTCGCATTCAATGACAACATTATTTGCACTATTAATTTAGACCCGGACAGTGCTAAGTTATTTCAGCAAGTGGATCCAGTTTGCCAATTGAACTCCAGTTGAATAGGTAACTGCACTAGAGATAAGCGGTTCTTCAATATATCATCTTTTGTTGTGTCTTTTACCCTGGGTAAGTATGTATGATTTATTATGTAATGGATGCAAATGGTCTCGATTATTTTTCAAAAGGTATAGGTAAATATTATTGCCACTAGAATTGGCTGAATCCAAGTCATTGAGAAGATTAGGCTACAAGCATGGCATGGTGAATGATATCAGAGTCGAAGAATAATTTTGTAAACTAAGAACTATTCGGGTTGGCCACATTTGTATCCCACGGAGGCCGGCATACTAATGTATCAGGGTCAACGAAAAGACACCAAATCTAATAAACTAGAAAGGATTCCCTAAACCCCGCAAAAAAAAGGATTCCCTAAAAAAATGAAACATAAATTTCTCTTGAGATGGCAGTTCTCTGTAGATCTTACCGAGTCGAACATTCGTCCAATAAAGTGACTGGGATGGCTTGCAATTTTTGCTTCCATCGACTGGGAAAGAATATCCCCATTGTAATATTTATTAAATACGTAGCTCCCAATAAAATATAAATTTGTTTCCATCAAAATGAATAATTTGTCCATGAAGCAAATCCAAACGCGCACTAACAAACAAGCCGGGAGCAGATGATGCTAATCGCCTGAATCTACTACTACTACTACCTCTGTAACTTTTTATAAGATATTTTTGGAGTCTCTAACAGTATTAAATTACAGAGGGAGTACAGTACTCAAACATTTAATCAGGATGATCGGTTAGCTCTTATCTTTTAGAATAACTTAGTAAAAAAAGTCAAAGTATATGTGGCTCCCTATTCTCTTTTCTCCTTTATAGTTTTTACTCTCTTGTGGATACCCATCCACAGAAATTTCGGAGTAAATTGCACGAAACCACCACTTTGTAGGCTAGGTTTGCGAAAAACACTATAATATATTTTTTTTTGCAGAAAACACCATGTCTACAGTAATCTTTTTGCAAAAAACACTGATCGGCGGATCGGGCTCAGTTAAGTGAGTTTATGACAAATAGAGCCCGCCAGTCAGGCTGACGTGGCACCGCCTAAGTAACCGCGTCGTTGGCTAACGTTATCATCATGTGTGGCCATGTGGGGTCCACCTGTCATTGAAAGAAAAAAGAAAAAAATCTGAGCTCGTCAACCTCCCGCCACTGGACCTATTCGTCCAGATCCGCTGCTGCTCACTACCTGTTGCGCCTCACTGCCGTCGCGGCCGCTGCGCCCGCTGCTCGCCCCGGCCGTCGCACCTCTCTGCCACCGCGCCCGCTGCTCGTCGCGCCCGCTTCTCGCCGCGGCCGCCATGCCTCGCTGCTCGTCGCGCCCGCTGCCGCCGCGTCTCTCTGCCACCACAGCCGCTGCTCGTCGCGGCCTCCACGCCTCGCTGCTCTCCGCTGCCGCCGCGCCTGCTGCTCGCCGCGGCCACTGTTACCACCGCGCCACGCCTCGCTACTGCCGCGCTCGCTGCTCGCCGCCGCGCCCACTGCTTGCTCGTTGTTCGCCGCGCCCACTGCCTGCGCCTGCTGCTCACTCCCGCTGCTCGTCCCAACCCCAGCCAAGGCAGAGGTCTCCACCGGCGGGATCCTTGCGCCCTCGCGACGGTGGCCTGTGCACTGCACGCAAGTTGTTCGATGGAATGCCAAAGAGAGGCTTGTTAGGCTGACAAGCGGGCCCCATGTACAGCAAACGTTTTCATGTAAAGGTGTGAGAAATTAGTGCCACGTCAGCATGACTGACGGGCCCTATTTGTCATAAACTCACTTAACTGAGCCCGATCCGCCGATCAGTGTTTTTTGCAAAAAGATTACCGTAGAGACGGTGTTTTCTGCAAAAAAAAAATGTATTGTAGTGTTTTTCGCAAATCTAGCCTTCAAAGTGGTGGTTCTCGAAATTTCGGTACCTTACTTGTCCTTGAGCTGGTCAACTATATCCTCCGAAGTGAAGACTCCATTATTTATTCATCATCTTCAAAGTCTCCCATTGTAGCATCATAACATGGAAGATACCCCTAAGTAATATCGGTACGATTCAGTCTTCGGTCATGCGAACACTGGCCAGGGCTGCACTGCGTAGCTGGCTGGACACTTGCCGCTGCAGGGAAACTTAACGATCATAGTGCTTTTTTTTGTTGAGGAAATCACTATCGGACTCGCGGGCTATGCCTACGGCCACGGGCCGTCGGCATAGGCCCCCAGGCCGTCGGCATAGATATATGCCTACGGCTGCCGTCGGCATATCCCCGTCGGCGTAGATGTCGTCAGCGTAGTCTTGTCAGACCGCGGCATAGTATAGCCGTCGGCATAGGGGCCTATGCCGACGGCCTGACGTCAGCCGTCGGCATAGTATAGCCGTCGGCAGTGTTTTTCGTCTGACGGCAACGGACGGCGCCGTCAAAAGCGCTGACGAATCACGCAATGCCACGTCGCAGGGCTATGCCTACGGCAAAGCCGTCGGCATAGATTAATCTATGCCGACGGCTTTTGCCGTCGGCATATCTCTGCCACGTGGCGTCTCCTGGTTTCTCCTGGCAGCAGGGCTATGCCTACGGCAAAGCCGTCGACATAGATTTTCATATGCCTACGGCTTTGCCGTAGGCATAGATGTGCCACGTGGCAAGCCCTGGTAACTCCTGGGCGTATATATGCCGACGGCTTTGCCGTAGGCATAGTTTTTATTTTTTTTTTATTTTCCCTGTTTTCTCTTTTCCAATTCATTTGACAGCATTTCAAAACAGAACAATATGAAATTATGCAGAAATATGACAATTCATCATGTAAACATACTCAAGTTCATCTAAACATACTCAAGTTCATCTAAACATACTCAAGTTCACCATCATCATCTAAACATACTCAAGTTCATCACATCATCTAAAGATCATCACCGACGGAAGTTCATGAACATAAAAGTAGTGCAAGACATGAAACATGATAAAAGTAGGAATATGAAAGGCATGGCACGATGGCCACATGCACGGAATCATCAAGCAAGAGCACCTCCGCCAAAACCACCACCTCCGCCATAACCACCACCACCTCCGCCAAAACCACCACCACCACCTCCGCCAAAACCGCCATCGCGACCACCACCACTCTGCCAGATCGGAGTGACTGGGGTCGACGGAGCAGGAGTCGAGCCACCGGTCCCCTACATGTTTCAGAAAAGATTCTAACGGTAAATATGATATGATAGTGTTTCATGAACGAGAACTAGTTTGCTAGTAGTTAGGCAAATGTACTAACCGGATCATCACTGCCTAGTGCCACCCATTCATCGAACGTGGGCACGTGTGGGGGTTCTCCCGCAGGTGGTGGTGGGGGTCCCATTTGTGGTGGATCCGTGCGGTTAGTCCAAGACGCCAACATAGCCTGAATGTTAGTTAAACAAGCAAACTAGAAGATCAGAAGGAATGAAAGTGCAAAAATTTAGCTTGGTTTTAAGAGGGCAAAACTAACCGTCATCATCTGACGGTTGTAATCATCGTTTGCCTTCACTCGTTTCAAGTACTCCCGCACCTCGAGATTCCTATGCTCGACAAACTCCTTATATGCCTACATAATTTAGGTTGTTTCTAAGTGAGCAATGCTGAAAATAAACTGAGAATGCAAGATAGAAAAAGATAAAGAGGAAGTACTTACAGCATGCTGGCGGGCTAAGGGAGTCTGTGAACGCCCCGTACTCTCTAACTGGCTCTGGTTGGTAGCCCGAAGCTGTGTGTACGAGATCGAAGGAGTGATCAAGCCATCGAAACACGGATACCGGCCATTCTTCTTCCCCTGGATGGCCACCACCGCCGTGTCGTCGATCTGAGACTGGGCGACCTCAGCAATAGGAACATCCGGATGCAACTCCTGATAGTGATGAATGTAAGACCCCAGGTGCTCCTCGGTCTTGCCGTAGTACTGGCTCTCGCCCTCCTTGCGATGACTCTGCTCGCGGGCCAGCTTCCACGACTCCATGTCTGAGAGCGGCATCTTCAACTTGTCCTCCTACAACGTCAAATAGAAGTCAGCCATACATAAGAACATGACGTAAATAAGAAAAAAAAATGCATCATGCACATAGATATACCTTCATGGCCTTGAAGCCCCAGTGGTTCCTGTTTCCTTGGCCGTGTGTCCCGTCGTCTCCACGGTTAGCCCGGGCCTTGATGCTCTTGGCAGCAAACTTTGCATCGGCGCCGAGCCACCTATCCACCAAACTCGCCCATCCGTCATGCCTTCCATAGCACCAACGAGGAACAACCTATGCAAATTTTGGAAGCATGACATGTGAGCACGAAACATATAGTTGACTGCTTGAAACAATGAAAAGTTAGTAATAGTTACCATCATGAACTGCTCCTTGCTCAAGGTAAGTCGTAGCTTCTGCACTTGAGTTTTGGTCATCTTTTGGTGCAGGTAGTAGTGGTAGTACTGCGAGACGGCAACCCAGCGCACCTCGTACCGCAACTGACGAGCTTTCTTCTTCGCAGCCGCAAGCAAGACCACGTCGGCTCTGGCCTTGTGCTCGTCAAGAACTCTATAGAGTTGCTGCAATCATGCATAAACCAGAAGCAAACAAGGCATCAGTTGAGTGATTCAATGATAAACTATGAACGAAACTGAAGACAAGTGATTCAGAAGAGAACTTACCCAAAATTTGGTGATCACGGCCTTAGCGGTCGTCCCGTACTCCGCGTTGCTGCAAGCCTCGTAGTGGGCCCAGCTCGTGGCCAAAACCCGCTGCTGCGGGTCCCTGTCTGGCCGCGGGCAGAATAGGCCAGGCCAAAACTCCTTCAACAGAACAGTGATAAGGCCGTTCGGTTTACGGCCCTTTCCGCGAAGGATCCAGTTTCTGCAAAAGAATCAAATGATTGCCATGTGTACAATAAGAAAATGTTGTCATGTGTTGAAAATATGATTGAGAGGCACTTACTCTGTCCCCACAGGTTCAATGAGCCACTTGTGCTCCTCGATAGAAGGTGGTGTAGGTAGTCCGGCATTACCACGCAGCCACCCCTGCGAAGAACCCGGTGGCAAGTCACCCCACAACGCGGGATCAACCTCCCCTCCACCCTCCTCGCCCTCCTCCTCACCCTCCTCCTCGGCCTCCTCCTCCTCGCCATCAGGAACATACTCCTCCTCCTCAGACTCAGAAGGTGCCTCTGTATAGGAGGGCATCGAAGAAGACCCTCCTATTTCAGACACGGCCTGGAGTTTTTTGCCCCGGTTGCCTCTCCCCCCACCTCCTCCTCCTCTAGGGGCTCTCCCCCCACCACCTCCTCCTCTAGGCTCTCCTCCCCCGACCCCTCCACCTCCCTGTGAGGTGTCATCCTCGCGTAGTCGGGAGGGAACCTTGTGGGCTCGTCCACTCCGAGTAAGTCCTTTAAATTTACTGAGGAAACTAGCGCCGCTGGACTTGCCCATGATTAGCAAACCTGCATTGAGAAGAGAATAAACAATTAGTAAGGATATCAATTAAACAAGCATACAGGAAAAACATTAATACCAGAAGAGCACATTAAGCATACTATTGTAATGATCATTAAAAGAACTTACATTTTCTAGAACCCATATGAATCATCACTATTGTAATCTATTTGTGGACCGGTCTCATCATCACTATCACGCATATCTTCTTCGTTGTCTGACGGAGGTGGAGGCTCTTCCTCATCGTCAGCGTCTTCATTTAACTTTTCAAGCATAATTATGTCTCTTTGATTCACAACTGCCTCACCATCAATCCGTGTGTCGTCGTCGTTTGGGTCCAGGTCAACATAACCCAAGTCATCATCCTTGTTGTTTCGGACCACGTCATCATGTTCCTCTTGATAGAACACTCCCTCGTATGTCATGGGGTTTATGTTGTAGTAATCATCATCATTCGGGTCCGGTAGCTTACCATGCGGCGACACCTTGAACACAACTTCCCAACCCTTTAGGTACTCTTTCTGGCATGGGTAAGGCAGATAATATACTTGTGTGGCCTGGGTAGCGGCGATAAAGAGATCAGCTCCGGCATAGATGGTTGATGGTTTAACTTCAACTAAACCAACAGAAGGCGTATGTCTCAGACCCTTTTTGGGGTCGAACCATCGGCATTTGAACACAGTGAGACTTAGGTGTTCGCGGCCACGTTTGAATGTAAGCTCGTATATTTTTCCTACCCTTCCATAGTAATCTACTTTATTATCTCCTTCAGTGAAGACTCCGGTATTTATGGTTTTGGGATCAGGCCGACTGTTCTGGTGCTCCTCTGTATGGAAGCGATACCCATTCACATCATACTTTTCGCATGTCATGACGACAGGATCAAAACCCATGGAAACCCATCTCAATTCTTCATCCATTGATTCGGTCAGATCATTTCCCTACAAGTTTAATTGAAATTATAGGGTGCATGAGTTTAATTGAAAGTGTGAAAAATTACTTTCTCGATGAACCACGCAACGAAATTTTTCCTTCCATCAGCACCCTTTCGGAGAAGAGCAAGTGCCTCCGCTTCAGAAGGAGGCAGCATTCCCGTCCATTCTTCTTCAACGAATCGACTACAATAAGAAAAGCGGTATAAGAACTAGGCAAAGTGAACATAACGAATTGACTAAAAGAATGGTGCAAAGGTATTACCTCATCCACTCATCCTCAACTTCCTTGATGTTGTGCAAGATATAGAACATGACATCCTCCCACTCATCTCGTGGCATGAGATAAGATTTCGAGCATCCAGCCCTACTACCTTGCCCGATGAATAGAGGCAACTTGGGTTTATACTTGGGTTCTTCTGTATTGTATCGAGACACCTTATTGTGCAACGTGGGAACATGGTCCGGATAGTAGGCTGTCCTGAGGTCTGCCACCTCCTCTAGGATAACTGCCTCAGCTATGGAAGCTTCAATCTTAGCTTTGTTTCCACATTTCTGTCTCAGATGCTTGTTCTGTCTCTCAGGGCCGTACTGCCAACGATTCTGCACAGGGCCCCCCAACAAAACCTCGTTCGGGAGGTGCAAAAGGAGATGTTTCATCGGAGTAAAGAAGCCTGGTGGGAAGATCTTCTCTAGCTTGCATATCAACTCCGGCGCCTTCTTATGCATTTCTTTTATCTTCTCAGGACATACTTCTTTAGCACAAAGCGTGCGGAAGAAATGGCTTAACTCCGCAAGCACACGCCAGACACGCTCGGGAACATAGCCCCGAACCATCACCGGCATAATCCACTCAATCCATACATGATAGTCATGACTCTTGAGCCCGGTCACTCTGCCCGTTGAAAGATTGACCCCCTTACTTATATTCGACGCATAACCATCAGTGAACTTCACGACGTGTTTCAGCCACTTGAATGTCTCCATCTTATGATCCTTTTTAAGTACGAAGTCAGCATCTGGCTTGAACCAAGATTTTCGACTGCCTGTGGGAGGCTGCATGTGTAGACGTGGTCTATCACAAATATTCTGTTGATCAACTCTAGCATTAACATTATCCTTTGTCTTATCAGGAATGTTGAGGATCGTGTGAAAAAGGGACTCTGCGACATTCTTTTCGGTGTGCATCACGTCTATGTTGTATGGAAGTTTGAGGTCCTTAAAATAGGGAAGCTGTGTGAACGGGGTAATGTGAGTCCAGTTGTGCGTCTCACCATATCCTTCAAAAAATTTCCCTTTACTTTTTCCTTTGCCCTCGCCCTCGTCTTCGCCTGTGGCTTTGCCTTTGCCTTTGCCTTTGACTTTGCCTTTCCCCTCACCAGCAGGCTTAAGAGCTTTCAGCTGAGCAAGCACATCCGCACCAGAAAACGTTGGAATCTCGTTTACTTCATGGACAACTTTGCCTTTTGTGAAGTTCTTCTTGTCTTCCCTATCAGGATGGTCTGGAGGGAGGAACTGTCGATGCAGGTCAAATGCAACATACTTGCCACCCTTCTTCAGCCAAATGAAAATCAAGGCCTGCATGCACACTGGGCAAGGCATCTTTCCACTTGTACACCATCCGCAGAACAAGGCATAACCGGGAAAGTCATGCATGCAATATTGTAGCCAAACTTTCATCAAGAAATTTTTCTGCAGATGTCGGTCGTATGTCAACCTCGGGAAGTACCAAGAATGGTGCAAATCATCCACCAACGGCTGCATAAACACACTCAAATTCTTCCCCGGATATTCAGGCCCCGGAATTATAAGCGACAGGAACATGGTCTTGCGTTGCATTATGGCGCCGGGAGGGAGATTCAGCGGAATAACAAATACGGGCCAACAGCTATATGGATTAGACGACATACCATATGGATTGAACCCATCACCTGTTATAGAAATTCTGACATTCCCAGCCTCGGCTGCTTCCTCCGGGTACTCTATATCGAATGACTTCCATGCTTCACCTCCTGATGGATGTACAATTTTTTTTGGATTGTACCTTTTCCCTTCCTTGTGCCACTTCATCATTTTGGCAGACTCCTCGGTGATGAAAAGGCGCTGCAGTCTTTTTATAAAATCAAGATACCGAAGAACCTTCACAGGGATTTTTAGCTGCTGCTTCTGACCATGCTTATCGACCACCACAATATACCGAGAGGAACCGCACTTCCTACAATACTTGTCATCCGCATACTCATGCCTAAACAAAAGGCAATTCTTTGGACAAACATGTATTTTCTCATAGTCCATTGAGAGCGCCTTCATGATTTTCTTCGTACCGTACATGGTTTTTGGCAGTTCATGGCCCTCAGGCAGGCTGCTAGCCCATACTCCCAGAAATGCTTCGAAGCAACCTCGGCTACAGCCGTACTCAGCCTTGACTGCCATCAGTTGCGAGATGGCATCCAGCACAGACAGCTTGGCACCCTCATAGAGAGGTTTCTTTGACGAGGCCAAGATTTCCAGGAAGGCCTTTGCGGTTTCCTCCGGCTCCTCCGGTTCATTCGCTGGATGTGACGGAGGTGTCGGCTGTGCAGCAAAGACATCATCTAGCATGTCTCTAACCCCATCGTCCTCATAACCAGCGACGCGTTGTCGTATCACATCCTCTCTACCACAGTCCCGCTGGGCAAAGTTTATAGGCATATTAAAGCTGGGCATAAATCCATGCGTGCGAAGGTGCTTAGTCATCTCACTCTTATCTCTGCGGATACGTCTCTTACATCTGGCACACGGGCATTCTGGCACCATCCCCATTGGACTACGGAATATCTCTTTCAAAAACACATCAGTTTTCTCGACCCACTCTGTTGTTACTTGATTCCGACGGAAAAACCCACTATACATCCACTGATTATCTGCCATCTCTGCTTTATTGGAAGCCACACAACAAAATTAAGGATTCATTTAAATTACTCACATCAATATTTTATTTTTTACAAGGTTGACGAGAATCGACATTTAATCCACCTACATCTCTAATAGGTAAAGATGGGTCCTAATCCCACCCGAGAATGTGTAGATTGAGTACGTTGTCCATGCTCTACCCCATTCCGAGACAAAATTTCGGCAGCACCTCCCCGCTATTCTCCAAATACACGTCTCGGCAAAATGCCGAGAGAATGTGCATCCGGAGAACAACAGGGAGGCGCCGCCGAAATCCTGTCTCGGAACGGGGTAGAGCATGAACAACGTACCCAATCTACACATCCTCGGGCTGTCCGTGGAAAGCGCTGGACAATCCGAAAGAGCTACGGTGATAAATATGCAATTGAATGCATATTTATCAATGCAACCCTTTCGGACGGGAGACCTAGGTTACGCGACTTGATGTGAAAATTTAATCTAGTGACATGGAAAAAAAGTGGACGAGGTCATGGAATTGTTGCTCACCCTCCGATGTAGAGGATGTAGTCGATCAAAGGAGGGACGATCGTGGACCAACACCTCCAACGTCGACGGTCACTCCACGAAGATGGAACACCACAAATCCTGTTAATTCGACCAAGTGCAAAAAAAAGGTTAAGCATTGACACTTTAAACTATGAAAAAAATCATATTTCGTCAAGTGTCAAATATTGTCCTTCAATTTTTTTAGCAAGATCATCATGATTAAATAACCACTCATCATATGCCAATTTTGGAGCACATCTCACACAACTATTTTAGAAACTAAATGTCACATAGCAAGGATTTAGACACAAACATCATATATCTCACACAAACATCAACTCAAAAATTTATTTTGCATGCATATGTGAATAGACTTAGGGGCTGAATACACCATCCACATAGTAGTTATTTGCAGCAAATAAACATGAAACTATGAATGTCACAGTAGGAAAAATTAAAAAAAAAGAGCATAGCTCACCGGGCAGAGGGGCGTCACGGCGATGGAGGGGACGGGAGGGACGGTCGCGGGCCGGAGCTAGCACCAGGGCCGGCCGGGCAGGGTCGCGGGCTAGCCGGAGCCGTGGCCAGGCGTGCTCGGGGAGGGGCCGAGGCGGGGCAGGGCCCGGTTCGTTGCGGGGCAGAGAGCTGGGGTGGAGACGAGATGGCGACGACGTGGGTGGAGCGGCGGCGGGCGGGCGGCAGAGAGCTGGCGTGGCGGCGGCGGCGCGAGAAGGGGAGGGGAAGGGAGGGGGTGGAGCGGTGGGGAGGGGGGACAGGCGAGGGAAGGGGAGAGTGGCGGGAGGCGGGGAGCAGTGGCTGGCGGGCGGCGGGGAGAGTCGCGGGAGGCGGGGAGCAGCGGCGGGCGGCGGCGGCAGCGCGGGCGGCGGTCGGCGGTGGGCTGTGGGCTGCGAGTGGATGAGGCTGCGGGTGTGGGAAAGAACGAGTGGAGGAGGGTGGGCCGCGAGTGGATAAGGGGACCTATGCCGACGGCTTAGCCGTCGGCATATATTAACCACGCCACGTGGCATATATGCCGACGGCTAAGCCGTAGGCATAGGTGTATTTTTTTTATACATATTAATTACAAACTAGCCGTATACATGTTAATTACACACGTGGCATATATTATTAACTGTCTTCAAATATATTTTTAGTGTATATTATTTTCATGCGCATTGAAAAGTTTCATATATATATATATATATATATATAATACTTTTTTATATACACGTAGATATTAAATATTTTCAAATACACGTTCTTGCATTTTTTTGAATGATACATGGTATATAATTATATTAAAAATGATACATGGTATACATATTTTTTACATGCACGAACATTATTTAAAATGTACCATACATTTTCTTTAATGGTTTGAAACATTATTTTTAATGACATGATCTTCTTTTTATATTGTACAACAATTTTCTAAAATATCACATATATTTTTTTTGAACCGAATTTTTTCTATGGTTAGCAACATTTCTTATGATATAAATATTTTCTATGGTCTTGCGAAAGGTGATACATAGGAGAGCAACTGACTGAGGGGTACCGTTACCGAGTGCCTGATCCGGTAACTATGCGAGTGCCTGATCCGTCTACTGCCGTGTCATCGCCGTCCGTGAGGGGGGGCCACGCCCCGGAGACGCGTGCCGCCTCTTCGGACATGCCATCACACCACCCCGCATGTATGAGGGCCCGGTGCGATGCTCCGGTGGCATTGCTACCCCCAGGGCCCCCGTCCCGCCTAACCCAGGAGCGGTTGATCACGAGATCTAGCCCTTTGACTTCCCACGGACGGGCTCTGACTAGTGGACCTCTCCACCCGGTTGTGTCAGGTCTACCCATAGGGACACCCGGGAGCAACATCCGGGCCAAACCCACAGCTACATCCACTTCGTGTAGACCCGACGCGTCCGTTTCCCCCCCTCCAGGTGACGGCAGCGGCGCCGTCCGTGACGGGGGGCACACCCCGGAGATGCGTGTCGCCTCTTCGGACATGCCACCACACCACCCCGCACGTATGAGGGCCCGGTGCGATGCTCCGGTGGCATTGCTACCCCCCAGGGCCCCCGTCCTGCCTAACCCAGGAGCGGTTGATCACGAGATCTAGCCCTTTGACTTCCCACGGACGGGCTCTGACCAGTGGACCTCTCCACTCGGTTGTGTCAGGTCTACCCATAGGGACACCCGGGAGCAACATCCGGGCCAAACCCACAGCTACATCCACTCCGTGTAGACCCGACGCGTCCGTTTCCCCCCCTCCAGGTGACGGCAGCGGCGCCGTCCGTGATGGGGGGCACACCCCGGAGATGCGTGTCGCCTCTTCGGACATGCCACAACACCACCCCGCATGTATGAGGGCCCGGTACGACGCTCCGGTGGCATTTCTACCCCCCAGGGCCCCCGTCCCGCCTAACCCTAGAGCGGTTGACCACGAGATCTAGCCCTTTGACTTTGCACGGATGGGCTTTGACCAGTGGACCTCTCCACCCGGTTGTGTCGGGTCGGCCCAGAGGGACACCGGGGAGCAACATCTGGGCCAAACCCACAGCTAAATCCACTCCGTGTAGACCAGATGCGGTAGTTTCCCCCCTCCAGGTGCCGGCGGCGGCGCCGTCCGTGAGGGGGGCCACGCACCGGAGACGCGTGCGGCCTCTTCGGACATGCCACAACACCACCCCACATGTATGAGGCGCGGTACGATGCTCCGGTGGCATTGCTACCCCCCAGGGCTCCCGTCCCGCCTAACCCTGGAGCGGTTGACCACAAGATCTAGCCCTTTGACTTCCCACGGACGGGCTTTGACCAGTGGACCTCTCCACCCGGTTGTGTCAGGTCGGCCCAAAGGGACACCGGGGAGCAACATCCGGGCCAGACCCACAGCAAGATCCTCTCCGTGTAGACCCGACGCGTCCGTTTCCCCCTCCAGGTGCCGGCGTCGGCGTCGTCCGTGACGGGGGCCACACCCCGGAGACGCGTGCCGCCTCTTCGGACATGCCACAACACCACCCCGCATGTATGATGGCCCGGTACGACGCTCCGGTGGCATTGCTACCTCCCAGGGCCCCCGTCCCGGCTAACCCTATAGCGTTTGACCACGGGATCTAGCCCTTTGACTTTGCACGGACGGGCTTTGACCAGTGGACCTCTCCACCCGGTTGTGTCAGGTCCGCCCATAAGGACACCCGGGAGCAACATCCGGGCCAAACCCACAGATACATCCACTCCATGTAGACCCGACGCGTCCGTTCCCCCCCTCCAGGTGCCGGCGGCGGCGCCGTCCGTGACGGGGCCACACCCCGGAGATGCGTGCCGCCTCTTCGGACATGGCATAACACCATCCGATTGTGGTAGGTCATCCGATATATATAAACACTTGGAGCAAAGTCCCCTTCGTATAGACCCGATGCGGCTGTTCCCCATTCCAGTTGCCGGTTGGCGGCGGCACCGTTCGTGAGGGGGGTCACACCGCTCTGTACAGAACCGAAAAATAATGTATGTATGCTTATTAACACATACTGTATGTAAGTTAGTTAAATAATAATAATAAAGAAAAAAACTATATGTATGCTTATTAACACATACTATATGTATGCTTATTAACACAATCTATATGTATGCTTATTAACACATACTGTATGCTTAATAATAATAATAATAATAATACTATATGGAAAAAAGAAAAAAAGAAAAAAAAAACTATGCCGACGGCAAAGCCGTCGGCATAGCTGCGACCAGGGCAGATGGACAGCGCCGCGGATCGATGACGTGTCAGCTATGCCGATGGCTGCCGTCGGCATAGGTCCTGGTCGGTGCGCTCTGGATCGGTGACGTGTCACCCGTATCTATGCCGACGGCCACCCGTCACGGCCGTCGGCATAGATTTGACGTCGTTAGCCGGCCGTGATGAGTGTTGTCGGCGGGCCCGCATCTATGCCGACGGCAGCTGTAGGGGTAGTCTGGGATAAGCCGACGGCTGTTATGTGCCGACGGCTGCTGTCGGCATAGACGGGGATAGCCCGACGGCCATTGTACGCCGACGGCCAGGACCTAGCTGTCGGCATAGCTCGGATTAGGCCGACGGCGGCCGTTGGCATACATTTGGCTGTCGGCTTAGAGCCCTGTTCCCGTAGTGAATGCCATCATGGCGACTTTATTGCATAGGTAGAATAGTTACATCGTTTAATTTGTAAGGTTTTCTACCACGACATATGGGGGTTCATCGACCCAATTACAAGCAAGATTATTATCAAAAGCATATTTAGCTAAGCTATGTGCCACCTCGTTGGTTTCCCTTGGACAATGCAAGAATTGAACATAACCAATCATTCCAGATTCTATCTTGTCCCGAGCATGCATTAGTCACTTATAGTGCATCAGACTCAATTGAATTGAGTGTAGTCCCATGTCGTTCGTCAGTGCAAGACTATGTTTCACTGCTAGAGTTTCTGCTGCATGAGCATCAGGTACATGTGGTAGAAAAGAGCATGAAGCAGCAAGGAAGGTGCATAGTGCGTGGTTTCTCAAAGTGTCAATCATATACTCCCTCTGTATACTCTCATACGTACTGTATTAGTTTACGGAGGGAGTAGTGTTCTTTTCTACTGCGATGGATCGACTATGTCACAAAAAAAAAAAAGAAATACTGCGATGGATCGACTGGACGTGGTTAATTGTTGTCAGTAATGTGGCCCCGGAGGAAACACAAGTAATTGACTCCTAGTCGATCTTGGTAGTTTCACCCGTCCTGCCAAAACCTAGCGTACTCCGCCTCCCAAGTCAAAATCGAGGAGAAGAAGTATGGCGGCGCACATGATCGCGTCCGCTGCGTGGTCCAAGCTCCCGCGTGATCTTCTCGGGGAGGTGTACGCCCGGATCGCTTCTCCGCTCGGCCACGTCCGCTTCACCTCAGTCTGCCGCTCGTGGCGCGTTGTTAGGTCCTTGCAACCGCCGGCGCCGCCCTTGCCGTGGCTGATCATCTCGCCATGTGAAGGCGGCCCGGAGAAGCGTGTGTTCTGCCCCGTGGACGGCGCGCTCCTAGGCGTCCCGCTCCCGCCCGCGGCGATCAGCAAGAGGCTGGTCGGGTTTCACGACGGGGCTGGGTCGCCACCGCGTCGCCCGTTGCCGGTGTGAGTCGCTAGTGATCGTCAATCTCTTTTCTGGCGTCGAGGTGCCACTCTCCGCCAAGCAACGCAGCACGCCATGGATCAAGAAGTTGGTCTTTTCAGAGGCCCCCACGCTGGACCGCTGCATCCTTGCCGCCATCCTCGCGGACGGGCTCGCGGTATGCAGAGTTGGATGTGGAAACAATAGTAACCAGTGGATGCTGCAAAGTTTTACTAGCTCTTACGACGACATTGCTTTCTGCCGTGGGAAGCTCTATGGCCTGCTCGGAAGCGATTTATCCGTGCACGACATTCATATGACCAAACAAGGTAATCCGGTGATCAACATGGCCCGCACATTGCGCTTGAACCAACTACCCAAGTGCGAAGGAATGCGATTCGACATCAGCTACATCCTCAAGCACGGCGACAAGTTGTTCATGGCCAAAAGAGCCTGGTGGTCACAAGAGAACAAGGGCTTCTTCTTCAAAGTGTTTGAGCTCGTCAAGATTAGAAACACACGTAACTACTATAGGTGGGCAGAAGCAGGGACGAAGCTAGGAAAAAAGTTTGCTGGGGTCATGTCTATGGCAATGGGGTCATACTCAATAAATACATAGTGTTTAGTACTAAATTAATGAAGGTTTTCCTCATTTCATTGGGGTCAATTGACCCCAATGCCTACAAGGGAGCTTCGTCCCTGGGCAGAAGTGACGACATTACATGATCATGCCTTGTTCTTGAGCGCCAATTGCTCCAGGATGGTGTACCTGCCAGCAGGCAGGCATGGCAGAGTAGAAACAAACCACATATACTACAACAATGTCAACTTAATAGGCGACGATAAGTCCATCTGTAGGGATGTAGAGTTGACAAGATGTGGCAATGGCCAACATCTGTACTGTGGGGAAGACCGGAAGTTCAGTGGTATTGATATGATCATGTCAGTGAGATATTACGTGCCTAGTGGTGACAATAACAATCTCATGTGGCTTCTTCCTCCGGATTTCTAGCCGTTCAATGTGATCATAGTATGTATCAAAATTATGAAGTTACCTTTTTTTAGATGAATTACGATGTTATCTAGTGACGACAAAAACGGGATGTTATCTTGACCCATTTATTTGATTTAGATGTTGTGCATGCTTCACATGTTTAGGCCTGCCAGTCTAAATTTTACTATGTTGACCCATCATTCCAACTATTTGAATATTGTTTTGAATCAGAGGTTGCCTTTTTGGCTTTATAGTTTATACACCACAACGAATTCAGATGTGCTATCCTTCTGTTTGATTGACTCTTTACCTAATCAAAGCACGAAGAAACATAAATTGCAGTCAATCAAAGCATGAAGAAACATAAATATGGGCGACTTGGAAGGTTTCAAATTCCTTAATATTCATGTCGAATGAAATTCATGTAATACTTGACATTCATAAGCTGTGTTCGGATGTGATTGTGCACCTAGGTTTGTGCTCGTTCGGCTTTCTCCTCCCGCAGTTTGTCTACAAAAACTGCATCACTAACGTCACAGTGTTTTTTCAATAGGTTATCCTTTTCAGAAAGGTTCCTGCAGGCGTAGCTACTTTCTGGTAACAACTTATGAGCATATGTTGTAAGTTTCTACGCCTAGATAACTGACACAGATCTTGCTTTGTTACCAAATTGTTTAGCCTCACCAGGACATAATTGAACTACCCAAAATCCAAAAATTATTTACAGAAAAAACCCGACACCATCAACAAAATAAACATGTACAACAATAGTAATTTTTTATTATTTGCATTATCCAAACATAGAGACTAGATGATAATATTTTTCCTTTTCCATAATGAAAAATCTTTAAACATAGTACAAACATGCATGGACACTCACCGATACGCATATGCACATCCTAACAGGTGCCGAAACTCAGTCCACCAACTAAGAATAAACAATAAAAAATTTCATGAATAGTACCGTATTCAAAATTTAATTTAATTTTAATGGTAACTGAGCTGCTATTCACAACATAGTTTTCTTTATCGTTTCTAGAAGTGTAGACAAAATTTGGATTTTAGATCTTATGGTGTGGTATACACAACAAAAAAAATAGTGTGCTATTTCCGTGTTATAGCGTCGCTATAACTTATCTGGGAAGGCCACGCTACGTTTAGGCATATTTTCTCGCTATGGCGCTAATCACACTCTAGCGTGCCGCTAAACCTTGCTATACGCTATAACATTATAGCGTTATACTGTTTTGTTGCGTGCACCCAACAACAGAGCAGCCTATCGACCCAAGCCCAACTCACTCTCACGCTCTCTTAGATGCCAT
Source organism: Triticum urartu (assembly GCF_003073215.2). Classification (NCBI taxonomy): domain Eukaryota; kingdom Viridiplantae; phylum Streptophyta; class Magnoliopsida; order Poales; family Poaceae; genus Triticum; species Triticum urartu. The sequence goes on from NC_053023.1 coordinate 24,769,539, forward strand.
CAATCTGCATGTGTGTGGTTAATTAGTGGAGTTTGTTGTTGCTAATTAGCTTGTTGTTGACCTTGCTGAATTAGCTTGCTGCAGACCATATTTTGTGTGTTTATGCCATGTATTGGGCCCTTGTAGACAACTGGAGACTATTTTTGATGTGGTTAACTGCTTATGCATGCATGCATTGCTCTTGGACAATAATTTTGTGATATAATTGACATTTTGTATCTTAAATTATGTGATATAATTGATATTTTTATGCAAAACGCTATTTTCAAATATAGCACACTATAACCTGTATAGCATCTGGAGAAAGGCGACTTTAAATCTTGTAGGGCGCTATATTTTTTGTTGGGTATACATCAAATGTGTCCTGCATCGATCAAAAAATAATTGCATTTTTTGTGACATTTTGGCGAAGAAACTCTCCATCAGTAGTTAAACAGACTACACATATTTTACTAGGACGACGATAACTGCCACACGTGTGATATATTCGATATGCGCCCACACACCGTGTGTGATGTGAGCAGGAGGCAGCCCACACGGGTTGTGTGGGGGGCAGACATTAGAATTGCCCACACGTGTGGACGCGGCTACTTCGTGCCACACGCCCAACAAGTACTACTCATCTCCACCTCGCGTGTGTGACATTAAACAAAAATGCCCACACGTCCTGGCGCAGCTACGTTAGGTACCCCGCGGGATGACAATTTAGTTGCCATCCTGGTTGGCAGATGTAGTTATCTGGGATGGCAAGTGTAGTTGTAAAAGCATGGAAACTCTATCTGTTTTGGTTAACTATAGTTGCCTTGTCTAATTTCTAGTAGTTGCCGTGTGTAATCAAACCGTAGTTGCCGTGTGTAATTAACTACTTGCCATATATAGTCAAACAGTAGTTGCCATGAGTGTTTACCTAGTTGCCACGTGTGGTCCAACCATAGTTGCCATTTATTGTTAATCACAGTTGACATGTGTGTTTATCTGGTTGCCACGTACGCGCAACTGCAGTTGTCGTCTAGCAAAGAATCACAGTTGCCATGTGTGTTTATCTAGTTGTCTTCGCGTAACTGCAGTTGCCATCCACACGCGCATGAATTAGGTGGTGGCTGTGTGGGCAGAAATTAGTTCGCCCACACAGCGCAGCTGGCAAACAACGTGGTGCGGGCATATGGGCAAACTCTCCAACGCCCACACACCAGTCCCGTCCTACGTGGCACACCAAATTCACCTTTTCATGTCAAGATTCGTGCAAAAGACTGAAGAAAATATGCCCTAGAGACAATAATAAAGTTATTATTTATTTCCTTGTATCATGATAAATGTTTATTATTCATGCTAGAATTGTATCCGGAAACATAATACATGTGTGAATACATAAACAAACAGAGTGTCACTAGTATGCCTGTACTTGACTAGCTCGTTGATCAAATATGGTTAAGTTTCGTAGCCATTGACATGGTGGGTTGTCATTTGATTAACGGGATCACATCATTAGGAGAATGATGTGATTGACTTGACCCATTCCGTTAGCTTAGCACTCGATCGTTTAGTATGTTGCTATTGCTTTCTTCATGACTTATACATGTTCCTATGACTATGAGATTATGCAACTCCCGTTTACCGGAGGAACACTTTGTGTGCTACCAAACGTCACAACATAACTGGGTGATTATAAAGGTGCTCTACAGGTGTCTCCGAAGGTACTTGTTGGGTTGGCGTATTTCGAGATTAGGATTTGTCACTCCGATTGTCGGAGAGGTATCTCTGGGCCCTCTCGATAATGCACATCACTTAAGCCTTGCAAGCATTGCAACTAATGAGTTAGTTGCAGGATGATGTATTACGGAACGAGTAAAGAGACTTGCCGGTAACGAGATTGAACTAGGTATTGAGATACCGACGATCGAATCTCGGGCAAGTAACATACCGATGACAAAGAGAACAACGTATGTTGTTATGCGGTCTGACCGATAAAGATCTTCGTAGAATATGTGAGAGCTAATATGAGCATCCAGGTTCCGCTATTGGTTATTGACCGGAGACGTGTCTCGGACATGTCTACATAGTTCTCGAACCCGTAGGGTCCGCACGCTTACCGTTTTGATGACGCTTCCGCTTTCGATCTACGAGGGTATGTGGACAACACTCTTCCCTCTCGTTGCTATGCATCACCATGATCTTGCGTCTGCGTAGGAAATTTTTTGAAATTACTACGTTCCCCAACAAAGACAGTGAACGACGATTTAGGCGTGTGGGCGAGTTGGGGAACGCCCACACGTGTGGGCTTTAGTGTTCCCGTTTAGTTATTTGAGCAACAAAAAAGTTACTTTCCATGTAAAAATACTAGAGTATTCATTAGTGGCACCTAGGTTATAGGTACTGTAGCAGTAGATAAACCTTGTGGGAATACGGCCAAAGGATTGACATTTTCTACTTGTGGGTGAGAGCCAAGCTTGAAAATGTCAATGAATTTTCTGATATTTCAGTAATTATGATGCTTCTGTTTCCTACCAGTTCCCCTCGCCTTCGGTGAGGTATCTCAAACCACGGACTGTAGCTTTAAGTGTTTTTTTTTATATGTTTAGTATTTGTGTCATCGCGGACAACATCTGAGTGATGGAGGCAATGTCATTTGGAATAAAAGTCACATGGTTTTATCATGTCTTTGTATGGTCGCCATGGGCAATACCAAAGATCGTATGGTTTTCTTTTCTAGAATACGCACAAGCACCCGTATGATATATTGATAGGAGAAGAGGCAAAAAATCCCGGATATAAGCCTTTCCGTCATTACAACGCCAATCACAAGGAATAGCAGTCACATCCATGAAACACACCCACCATGCAATGATCCTATGGTTTGTTTTGGTCTCATGGACAAAAGGATCTTGATCCTGTGAACTGTGATTCTGCCTGACTTGTGCTGGTGGTGCTGATTGATGGTGGTGTCTAGTTTGTCTTGGCCGGAGAAGCTCACTTCCATTCTCTTGCGATCGTGGTATTCTGCTCAACTGTATAGCAACGAAGCAACAGTTCTGTATATCCTGACATGCATGGGGGGTGTTCCCGGTCACGGGTCACTCAACAGTACATAGTTCTCACGTGGCCATTCAAAAAACTTGTAGTTAATCTAGCTTTTACAGTTTTTTATATCTGAGGAATCGAGAGTCAAAAAGTGAAGCTGGAGACCACAACTTCAAAAACCCGTGATATAACTTTTGATTTTATCAGAAATCTATGTTATTTGCATTTATTTCAGCAACCTCGGTCCGATGTACAGTACTACTCCCTCCAATCCATATTACTTCTCGCGCAAACAAATGTATCTAGAGCACTGGAATACGTCTAGATAGAAACGTTTGAGCGACAAGTAATATGAATCGGAGGGAGTACTTTATTTGATTATTAGTTAATAAAATCATACAATCATTTTACTAGAAGATTATTTTTAATTATTTCTGTTCCGACGAGCCTCAAATTTGTGGAATATAATTTGAACGAGCAAACTAGTGTCCTTGGCGATATAAGGATCAAGCAGTTGCGTGGAAAACCTGTTTGCTTTACCTACCCTGTTTGCTTTACCTACCCCACGTGACGAAGTACAACTCCGAAATAACCAACAACGAACCTAGACTAGTTTGCTGCAAGTCGTAACCGGACATACGAGAGAGAAGCATGGCGGCGCAGGCTGGCGCAAAACAAACGACGGCAGCGCAGACCAGCGCGTCTCCGGCGGCGGCGGCAGACGGCACGTGGTCCAGGCTCCCTGTCGATCTTCTCGGCGTGGTCTACTCCAGGATCCCTTCGCCGCTCGATCGAGTCCGCTTCGCCGCCGTGTGCAAGTCATGGCGCCATGTCTTATCGCGGCGACCGCCGCAGCCAGCTCTCCCGTGGCTGATCCTCTCGCCGTACGAGGACGGCGCGGCGGAGCGTGTGTTCAGCCCCGTGGATGGCACGGTGTTTCGCGTTCCCCTCCCGGCCAAAGCAATCGGCATGCGCCTAGTCGGATCTCATGATGGTGGCTGGATCGTCGCCGCGTCCACCGGTAATGCCGCTACCTCGCTGGTGATCGTGAACCTGTTTTCTGGCATCGAGGTGCCACTTTCTGCCATGCAACGAAGGATCTTAGGCGCACCAGTGCAGAAGATCATCTTCTCAGAGGACCCCACCTCAAAACGCTGCATCCTTGCCGCCATCTTGACGAACAGGAGCACGCTCGGGCTGTGCAAGGTTGGATGCCGAGACCGCGGGTGGTCGATGTCAGTACAGCCTATCTTCTTCTCGGACATTGCCTTCTGCCGTGGCACGCTCTATGGCATAAACAACCATAACGACTTATTCATGTTCGACCCCACTGCGTCGGTGGTCAGCGCCACATACCCACTGCGCATCCAAGAACCTAGCCGCATATATTCGTGGGGAAACCCCAGGATCAACTACATTTTCACGCACAATGACAAGCTATTTATGGCACAAAGGACCAAGTGGTCACAGGAGGGCGAGCTTTTCTTCAAGGTGTTTGAGCTCAGCAAAATTGACAAAGACAAGGCAACCCAATATGACTACATGTGGGCAGAAGTGAAGTCATTGGACGACCATGCCTTGTTCTTGAGTGTGCCCTACTCCAATTTTGTGCACGTGCCAAGAGGCTGTCATGGCGATGTGGAGAGGAACCACATCTACTACAACCATCCCCACGCAAGCAGTATCAGTGATGTCGTGCAACTGACAATGTGTGACAATGGCAACCATATGTATCTCACGGAAGACCGCAAAATCAGTGCTGTGGATAGGATCACGTCGTTCAGATACTACATGGCCAATGGTTGTCCTGCTCTCATGTGGTTCATCCCTCCAAATTCCTAGGCGCTTTGCAATATGCATTCCGGGCTATATTATACTTACTTGCCTGAATTTTAAAAAATCTCAATTACTTTTACTCTAGATGTTGGACATGAAACTTGTGTTCTGGCTGTTTTGTTTTCCCTCTGGGTGTTTTTTAAATCTGGTTTTGTTTTTTTAGCATACGTGTTTAGTTATTGGACTAAACAATATGTTATTTTTCATACATATAACTTCTCTATGAGAGTGCATAGCGTACACCCGTTACAATAATTTTCACATTCAGCCATGTCCATCCACCTGAGCAGCAAATGTGTTCTCTCTGCAGCATGAAATTCCAAATACTGTTGAACCATAAACTTTTGACATGTATAAAGATATTCAAGAGTACATCCATAGGGTAACCAACTAATGCCCTGCCGTGGCTAACGATTACCCCTTGCATCAGAAGGGACCCCAAGAGAGTCACGGTCCAAGCATCTGGACCGGGCTTGAGTGCCAGGCCATCAACAACCAAAACCATTCCCGCGGTACTGAACCAGCAAAACAGCAGAAATAATTAATCTGTCCAGGGGTCCTGGCTACTCTGGATGCTGCCCTGGGGGTATACAAGCCGGCCCCTCGCTTCAGATCAAGGCCATTCTAAGGAGAGCTAACAGCCGCGCTGCCAGTCGAGCATTCGTCCAACAAAGTTGATTCAGTATAAGATTGATTTAGCAAGCGTGAGCATCCAAAACATTGCCTACAAACGTGAGCATTGTCCCACCATATGTGCAAGAATTTTCATTCATTCAATTTACGGTGTCACAACCAAATGGGTTAAATCTTGTTCATATCACTTGAAGATAGAACTTATGAAACAGCAACCATGATCCATGAAGATTGAATACTAGTTCTCCGACTGAAAACTAGTGAATGAGATGCTCGCGTAGGCTGCTTCAGTACCTGGATAACGAAAATCAATAATTATGTAATTAACTCAGCTCGAAATAAGAGAGAAAAGGGAGAAAGCAAGATAGGGTTTCGACATGACAAATTACAACGAGAAAAGATCAAACTGAAGTAAGAAAGAAGGAAGTACTACTTGGTTTGATGTAGTAGCTTCACGAATGCATGCCATTCAGGGAATGGGAAGAGCTAGAAACCAAAAAGTGAAGATGGTGCTTAGTGGGAGGAATAGAGGGGAAATAACAATGGAGTTTGTTGGGAATAAGTGGTGATGGAGCACGGTGCGACCGGCGTTGATGCGCCGGGTCGGGTCCATGACGGTGTGACCGGCATCGGTGCGCCGGGTCGGGTCTGTGGGCTGGGTCACGGCCATGTGCGTACGTGTGTAGCGTGTGTGTCCCGGTGGCGCGTGAGTCACGTAGTTAGCAGCAGTGGACGTCGGAGCGTCAGGTGACCGGTGTGCTGGCCGAGTCTAGACGAGTTAGTTTGCATCAGGTTGTTAGCTGCATGCATGATCGGGTCAAGTGGCCGTTGCATGCAGAGCTGAACCTGGGCGTGGGTGTATGTGTGATGAAAGCGTGGGCGCTGCGTCTCTGGCGGCTACAAAGAAGGCTGGTGTGCTCACGTTTGGAGTGTGTTGTACGTTGAGGCCGGAAAAACATCTCTGTTATCTTATACTTCTTCTACCTTCGTCCGCTGAGAGAGAACTGCCCCAACAGAGTTTACCTAAAAAGTCTTTCGATCAACAATACATATGTCAACAGATCTAAGGAAAGAAGATGTGCTCGCTTGGTCGGATGTAGTAGATTGAGGAATTAATGCAGACAAATTGGGAACGTGTAAGAACTGCAAGCAAAACTAGAGTAAGATGCAAATACTGGGAGAAATAGAGGGGGTGTCCAGATGGATCTTTACTTCTAAGCTTCCAGACCAAAGACGCATATGAGTGAGAAGAGATAAAAGGAGGACAGATTTCCTAAGTGTGTGGACAAAGAGCACTTGGCAATGAAATTGCAGTTATCATATACTTCCTTCAATCCTAAATATAAGTCTTTCTAAAGATTTCACTATAGACTACATACAAAACAAAATGAGTGAACATATACTCTAAAAAATGTTCATATACATCCGAACGTAGTCTTTATAGTGCAATGTTTGAAAGGACTTATATTTACAAATGGATGGAGTAGGTTCTCGATCCTCTCTGTATTCTCCTTTAGCCAATTTCAGAGAATATACAGGAGATTTGATGCAGTGCATCACGTCCAGCAAGACATCTCTAAGTCATGATCGAGGGCAAGAAGCTCCAGAAGATACGTACTGCGGCAATCTCAATGCAACAACAACTATCTTAAGATGGCATACAAGCAACCAAAAGTTGGGATCAAGCTCTAATTGTTATTTAGGTGTGTCTCTGCCCCCCTTCATGGAAAACAAAGGAGAACTGCAACCAAAAGTTGGGATCAAGCTCTAATTGTTCTTTATTAATTTATTTTCTTACATGAAACATCCTAGAGGAAATGCAACAAGTGAACAAAAGTGTAATGATGGCCAAGCCTTCTCGAGTTCTTTTTTTTTTTGCGAATCTTCTTTAGTTCTGGATTGCTTTATGATATTACATTTTCACTTTGAACTACTACGTGATTTTCCTTTATACTCCCTCCGTTCCGAATTACTTGTCGCAAGTATGGATGTATCTAGATGTATTTTAGTTCTAGATACATTTATTTTCAGGACGAGTAATTTGAAACGGAGGGAGTTGAAGAGTACAGAAGCACCGTCACACCTGAACTCCATCAACCATTCCGCATTCCATTTTTTTTACAAAAAAGACCTTGATTAAAATATCCCATCCGAGGGGAATTTTTTATATTTGAAGTACTTCATACTCACGTACTCCGTTCTAAATTAATCGTCGCGGAAATGGATGTATCTAAAACTAAAATACATCTAGATATATCCATACCTGCGACAAGTAATTCAGAACGGAGGGAGTAGTTTTTAAGGAATCTGATAGCGACCGAACGTCAGGTGTTGGATTATGGATGGGCTTAGGCCCATATAAGACACTAATCCCTGGTTAATCTCTAAGGCCCATGCATGTGTACGGCAAGTGGTGAGAAGTGCGAAAAGTTTAGTCCCATACTGCTACAGCAAGAAGAGTGAGACCTCTTTATAAGGGCTGCTCTACCACTTGCTATTGGGAGCTTGGGAATAGGAGCTGTACACGCGCGCTCCTCCTCCTCCACCGCCCGCCTCGCCTCGTCACGACGCGCGCGCCGCGGGTTGCGGGAATGAGACGAGCCGAAGCTTATTTTTACCGCTCAGGAATGGTTAATTAATTGTTAATTAATTAATGAGTCGCTTACGGAAGCAGACGTTGGACTATGGGCTGTTCGCAGACTCGAACGTGGGCCTGGCCCAGGCCCATCTACCTGACGGCCTATATAAGAAGGCACTGGCCAGTGGAGTGAACCCTAACTCAATTCACCCACTCCCTCTCGTACAACCCTAGCCGTCAGCTACTGTTCCTCTCTCTATACTGCTTCCGGCGATCCCATCCTGACGACCGCATGCACGGTTGGTCGGAAGAACAGGTGCCTCCAGAACCCTGTCGTTCGAGATCCTGCACGAGAGAACGGCAATAAGGTTTTTGGGGAGCGTCTCGACGCGACTGCTCCCGGTCCGTCCCCAACTTCGTCTGCCTCTGCTTCCACTACTTCCCCTGCATCGATACCATGGCCAACGACGCCGCCTCCAAGAAGAAGGCCACAGACGACGCCGAGGCTGCTGCTGCCGCCGCCGCGTTGGCCTGGCCAACCGGAGGGTATGATCTGTTCATCCCTCGTTTACTCGTACTTGTGCTAGCTGTATATGTGCTGCTCATAGATAGTTCAATTCTATGTTCTGTACATGCTAGTATGCTTAGGTATCGCTATGAGATGCATATCTTTTATGCCATGCTTACTGTTTACTCGTGGATAAGTCTAATCGGAAAAGTGCTAATATTTCCAACAATCCAAAAACCTTATTTTAGGCACTTTTCGATTCAAGGCTTTGCTACTACTCTAAAACCGGAAAAGTTTACCGGGACGCATTTTAAGCGTTGGCAGACTAGGACCACCGCGTGGCTCACAGCGATGACCGTGTTCTGGGTTGGTGGTGTGTCCCTCACAGAAACGATTGCTCCTGAACAGGAGAAGGCGTTTAGGGAGGCAACCATAATCTTTCTGGGAGCAGTTCTGAGTGTGATTGGAGACAAGTTGGTTGACGCCTATATTCATATGGGTGTTGCCAAAAACTTTGTGGGATGCGCTCGAAGTCAAATTCGGCGCAACTGATGCTGGCAGTGAGATGTATGCCATGGAGCAGTTCCATGATTATAGGATGGTTGATAACCGTTCTGTATTGGACCAGGCTCATGAGATACAGTGCATTGCTAAGGAGCTGGAGCTCCTGAAGTGTGAGTTACCGGACAAGTTTGTCACGGGTTGCATTATTGCAAAACTCCCTCCTAGTTGGAGGAACTTTGCTACTTCTCTCAAGCACTTGAGACGTGAATTCTCTGTTGAGGATGTCATTGGTCATCTCAGTGTTGAGCAGAACTCGAGAGCAAAGGACTCACACGTGAAAGGGGCAGAAGGTTCGTCTAGCGCCAATGTGGTGCAGAAGAACTTCCACAAGTTCAAGGGAAAGAACTCTGTCCAGCAGAATACTACCTTTAAGAAGAAGGGTAAGAAGAAAGACAAAAGGAGAGATGGCTGCTTTACTTGTGGTTCAGATGAACATTGGGCAAACAAGTGCCCAAACAAGTACAAGAAGCCAGCACAGGACTCCAAGTCTGTGAATGTCACTCTGAGCAACAACGATGTGGCATCTGGGTATGGTAATCTGTTTACCATACTTTCAGTTTGTCAGTCCACCGATTGGTGGATTGACACTGGGGCCAATATTCATGCGTGTGCTGATGTGTCTTTGTTTTCTTCCTACCAGGTCGCACGAGATTGTTCCGTCCTGATGGGGAATGGCTCGCATGCTTCTGTTCATGGTGTTGGCACGGTAGATCTGAAGTTTACTTCGGGAAAGATCGTGTAACTGAAGAACGTGCAGCATGTCCCCGCCATAAAGAAGAATGTCGTTAGTGGCTCCCTTCTATGTAAAGAAAGGTTTAAGTTAGTATTTGAGTCTAACAAAGTAGTCGTATCTTGGTATGGACTATTTGTTGGAAAAGGATATGATTGTGGTGGTTTGTTCTGCCTTTCCTTGGAGGATTTCTGTAATAAAGTCGTGAACCAAATTCATTCTAATGTGAACGAATCTGAGGTTTGGCACTCACGTCTTTGTCACATAAATTTCGGTTGTATGACGCGGCTAGCTAAAATGGATTTAATCCCGAGTTTCACTTTAGCCAAAGGCTCTAAGTGTCATGCGTGTGTGCAAGCTAAGCAACCTCGTAAGCCTCACAAGCCTGCGAAGGAGAGACACCTGGCATCTCTAGAGCTCATACATTCAAATCTCTGTGAGATGAATGGTATGTTGACTAAAGGTGGAAAGAAATACTTCATGACTCTGATTGATGATTCCACTAGATTGTGCTATGTGTATTTGTTAAACACTAAGGATGAGGCTCTACACTACTTTAAAGTCTATAAGGCTGAAGTTGAGAACCAACTTGAGAAGAAAATAAAACGAGTCCGGTCTGATCGTGGTGGAGAGTACTTTTCTAATGAGTTTGATTTATTCTGTGCGGAACATGGCATTATTCATGAGAGGACGCCTCCCTACTCACCCCAGTCAAACGGGGTTGCTGAACGGAGAAACCGTACTCTAACTGATTTGGTTAACGCCATGTTAGATACATCGGGTTTATCCAAGGCATGGTGGGGGAGGCTGTATTGACATCTTGTCATGTCCTGAATAAAGTTTCCACAAAGGATAATGAGACTACTCCCTATGAGCAATGGGAAAATAAAAGAACTACACTCTCTTACTTGCGCACTTGGGGCTGTTTGGCGAAAGTCAACGTGCCGATAATCAAAAAGCGCAAGTTGGGACCGAAGACCGTGGACTGTGTTTTTCTTGGCTATGCCAAGCATAGCGTTGGCTATAGATTTCTAGTGGTGAAATCTGAGGTACCTGACCAGAAGGTCGGTACAATTATAGAGTCTAGGGATGCTACATTCTTTGAGGATATTTTCCCCATGAGAGATATGCAAAGCGTTTCTAGACTGGAATCTGATGAGACTCCCGAACCTGCTATTCCGATGGAATACTATGAACATAAAAGTGATGAGAGTTCCACGGAGGATGACGAGGAAGTTCCTGTTAGGAGCAAGAGACAGAGGACTGCAAAGTCCTTTGGTGATGATTTCCTCGTGTACCTTGTGGATGATGATACTCCCAGTACCATTTCAGAAGCTTATGCATCTCCGGATGCTGACTACTGGAAGGATGCGGTCCGTAGTGAGATGGATTCCATCTTGGCTAACGGGACATGGGAGATCACTGATCGTCCTTATGGTTGTCGACCATTAGGATGTAAGTGGGTGTTCAAAAGGAAGCTTAGGCCCGATGGTACTGTTGAGAAGTACAAGGCTAGGCTTGTGGCCAAGGGTTATACCCAGAAAGAAGAAGATGATTTCTTTAACACTTATTCACCTGTGGCTAGACTGACAACCATTCGAGTGTTACTCGCTTTGGCTGCCTCGCATGGTCTTCTCGTTCATCAGATGGACGTTAAGACGGCTTTCCTTAACGGAGAGCTAGACGAGGAAATTTACATGCAACAGCCGGATGGCTTTGTAGTAAATGGTCAGGAAAGAAAGGTGTGTAAGCTAGTGAAATCTTTGTATGGCCTGAAACAAGCGCCTAAGCAATGGCATGAGAAGTTCAACACTACTCTGACATCTGCTGGCTTTGTTGTGAACGAAGCTGACAAATGTGTATACTATCGCTATGGTGGGGGCGAAGGAGTTATACTGTGTCTGTATGTCGATGACATACTGATATTTGGGACCCACCTCAAGCTCATTGAGGAGGTCAAGTCTTTTCTATCTCACAACTTTGAGATGAAGGACCTGGGTGTGGCTGATGTTATCCTGAACATCAAGCTACTGAGAAATTCTGAGGGTGGAATTACACTTTTGCAATCCCACTATGTTGAGAAGATTTTGAGCCGGTTTTGGATATTCGGACTGCAAACCTTCCGCAAAACCATATGATCCTAGCGTGTAGATTCGAAAGTTCGAAGGCACGGCTGTAGATCAATTGAGATATTCTCAAGTGGTTGGTTCACTGATGTACCTAGCATGTGCTACTCGTCCTGACATCTCATTTGCTGTGTGCAAACTGAGCCGATTTGTTTCCAATCCGGGAGATGTGCATTGGCATGCTGTTGAGCGAGTGATGCGTTATTTGTAAGGTACTGCGAACTATGGAATTCACTATTCTGGGTACCCGACGGTACTTGAGGGGTATAGTGATTCGAATTGGATATCTGATGCTGATGAGATGAAAGCCACAAGTGGACATGTCTTCACACTTGGTGGTGGTGCTGTTTCCTGGAAGTCTTGCAAGCAGACGATCTTAACCAGATCGACTATGGAAGCAGAACTCACAGCATTAGACACATCATGCATCGAAGCAGAATGGCTTCGAAAGTTTTTGATGGATTTGCTGGTGGTTGATAAACCAGTGCCGGTTGTCCTTATGAACTGTGACAATCAAACAGTGATTGCCAAGGCTAAGAGTTCAAAGGATAACATGAAATCCACAAAGCACATAAGAAGAAGATTGAAATCTGTCAGAAAATCAAGAAACTCTGGAGTAATAGCGTTGGATTATATCCAGACGGCTAAGAATCTGGCAGACCCTTTTACGAAAGGGCTATCACGGATTGCGATACAAAATGCATCGAGGGAGATGGGTATGAGACCCACGTAAGTTGCCATGGGGGTAACCCAACCTATGTGATCGGAGATCCCGTGAATTAGGACCTGGAAAAACAATCCAGCGATCAACTGAGGAGAGTATCCTTAATAAACCCACTCCGTTGGAGATGTAGTAATACTCTTAATTCTGTAAGGCAGGCTGACTTTTGTCTTAATGTGTTCCAAAGCTTATGTAAGCAAGATGCTAACCTACAGAGCATTCTTTGGAGGAACACACCTATGTGAGTCCGACTGCTGGTCACAGTCTATGAGATTGGGTAATCTCTAGTAAGCTCATGAGAAGGTACGGAGTATGACTAATAGGCTCCACGCGTGGGGTTTAGCCTTCAGCAGCCATGTATCAGCTGACAATAGGCGAAACTTCTGCATGCCAAACTGACAATTCAAGGCATAGTCCATTGTTCAGTTGTGAAGAAGCCTAATCCTGTTGCTCCAGGTGGAAGTTCAACTTAACGGTCTCCACTGAAACTTCTGGTATATCAAACATTGTTTGGAACAGTTGACAAACTTATGTGCCTCGAGATCTGATGGGGGATTGTTGGATTATGGATGGGCTTAGGCCCATATAAGACACTAATCCCTGGTTAATCTCTAAGGCCCATGCATGTGTACGGCAAGTGGTGGGAAGTGTGAGAAGTTTAGTCCCATACTGCTACAGCAAGAAGAGTGAGGACCTCTTTATAAAGACTGCTCTACCACTTGCTATTGGGAGCTTGGGAATAGGAGCTGTACACGCGCGCTCCTCCTCCTCCGCCGCCCGCCTCGCCTCGCCACGCCACGCCTCGTCATAATGCGCGCGCGCGCCGCGGGTTGCGGGAATGAGCCGAGCCGAAGCTTATTTTTGCCGCTCAGGAATGGTTAATTAATTGTTAATTAATTAACGAGTCGCTTATGGAAGCGCCATTGTCCGAGACGTTGGACCGTGGGCTGTTCACGGACTCGGTCGTGGGCCTGGCCCAGGCCCATCTACCTGACGGCCTATATAAGAAGGCACTGGCCAGTGGAGTGAACCCTAACTCAATTCACTCACTCCCTCTCGTACAACCCTAGCCGTCAGCTACTGTTCCTCTCTCTGTGCTGCTTCCGGCGATCCCATCCCGACGACCGCGTGCACGGTTGGTCGGGAGAGCAGGTGCCTCCAGAACCCTGTCGTTCGAGATCCTGCCCGGGAGAACGGCAAGACTGCAGGTTCGAATCCTATCCCCGCCTAATCATAGTCAAAATCTGAGTTTGATCCTGGCTCAGAAGGAACGCTAGCTATATGCTTAACACATGCAAGTCGAACGTTGTTTTCGGGGAGCTGGGCAGAAGGAAAAGAGGCTCCTAGCTAAAGTTGTCTCGCCCTGCTTCAAAACTACAGGGCGCGCGCTACGGCTTTGACCTAACGGCCTCCGTTTGCTGGAATCGGAATAGTTGAGAACAAAGTGGCGAACGGGGGATTCGGGCCGCCACTTCTCTGAAAGCATGGTTCTTGCCTCCCTCTCTCCTCCCTCCTTGGAGCTCGTCCATTCGTTGGGTGATCCCTTGCTCTCACGTTCGAGTGTTTGCTCGTCGTTTAGGCCGGTGAGTTACATTTTTGCTCCCCCTTGTTTTTCACTCGCTTAATTCGGAAGAGGAAAACGACAGCAGCTAAAGTGAGAAATAAACAACTGCTCGGAAAGCTTCGGTTTGAGCGTTGGTTTTGATGACAGTGCTTGGTCCATAGTGCTTGGTCCATAGATGGGGCGTCCTATCCGATGGATGAATGAGGAGCCTCTGTCGAGTAGTGAAATGATAGGATTCTGCTTTTCGGTTAAACCGAAACACAAGTCGGCGATTCAAGCCAAGAGTGCGGGCACCTTAAGAGCGGTCAAAGCTAGAAGCTATATCATGACTGCTGGAACGAAAGTAGGTTTTTGGGGAGCGTCTCGACGCGACTGCTCCCGGTCCGCCCCCAACTTCGTCTGCCTCTGCTTCCACTACTTCCCCTGCATCGACACCATGGCCGACGACGCCGCCTCCAAGAAGAAGGCCACGGACGACGCCGAGGCTGCTGCTATCGCCGCCGCGTTGGCCTAGCCAACCGGAGGGTATGATCTGTTCATCCCTCGTTTACTCGTACTTATGCTAGCCGTATATGTGTTGCTCATAGATGGTTCAATTCTATGTTCTGTACGTGCTAGTATGCTTAGGTATCGCTATGAGATGCATACCTTTTATGCCATGCTTACTGTTTACTTGTGGATAAGTCTAATCGGAAAAGTGCTAATATTTCCAACATCAGGTACGGGCACATGACAAATCAAACATTTTTCATGACAAGTTCAGTGATGCAAGGATGACAATTTTAGTTGGCAAAGATGACAACCTTTTTTTTTACAACTTCATGCTTTAGTGCGCGTCGGGCCAAACTAGAGTAAGCCACCGCTATATTATCGGCGAGTGGGCCAAAACTAGCAGCCTAGGCCCATGAGCCCATACGCAGGAACCGGCTTCCCGAGCCCAATCGACCTCTTTCTGGGGCAACACGAGGCGGCAACCCGGCCGACCATTCTCGTCCCCTCCCCACCCTTCTCCTCTCCGTCGCCGTAGAACGTAGATCCACCGCCGCCGCCGCTGCCGACGACGACGACGATGGGCTGCCTGCTGGCGCTCACCGACGACCTCCTCGCGGACATCCTCATCCGCCTGCCGTCGCCGGCGGACCTCGCGCGCGCCTCCGCCTCCTGCGCCTCGCTCCGCCGCGTCGTCACCTCCCCGCGGTTCCTCCGCCGGGTCCGCTCCCTCCACGCCCCGCCCCCGCTCGGCGTCTTCGTCCCCGACGCCGCCGCCGGGTTCTTCCCCCCCCCCCCCCCCCCCCCCCCCGCCCCCCCCCCCCCCCCCCCCGCCCTCGCCGCCGACTTCTCCTTCGCCTTCCTCCCGGCCCCCGCGCGCGCGTGGCTCGTCCGCGACCACCGCGACGGCCGCTTCCTCCTCGACCGCGCCGCGCCGGCCGGCTCCACGGCCTTCACCGAGGTCGCCGTCTGCGACCCGCTCTCCCGGCGCTGCCTCCTGCTCCCGCCCATCCCCGACGCCCTCGCCGCCTCCGTGGACAACCCCTACCTCCAGCGCGGCGGCGACGACGGGGGGCTCCAGTCGCGCAGCAACGAGATCTTCCTGGCCTCCCGCGGCAACGACGACCGCGGCGAGGAGCTGCCGCTCGCCGTCATCTGGATGGCCTGCTGCCGAGGGAAGCTGGTCGCGTTCTACTTCTGCTCTGGATCTCGGGAATGGAGCGCGCTTTCGCCGCCGGTGCACCACGCGCTGAGCATGCGGAGGGTCATGGGCGTCCGACTGGGGCAACGCAACCATGCCCATGGGTGCTTCTACTGGATGATAACTCTCACCCGGAGGTGGCTCGTGCTGGACGCCCGCAAAATGGAGTTCTCCATCCTCGACATTTCTCCTGTCCTGGCAGGCCGCTCGATGATGTTCAGTAATCAGATCACCACTCTGGAGTCAGGGGAAGGCAGGACAACCGTTGTGGTTTCGGATCTTTTTAGGGCGGATAAAAGATGTGTCCTCTACTTTTATTCGTTCATGCATTTCAGTGACCGGTGGCAGCTGCAGAACAAGATCACCTTGCCCGAGGAATGGGGAGACCGGTTTCGAGGCATCATAGGTGCATTTGAGGGCTGCTTATACATAAAACTAGATCATCCAAAGCAGAATTTGGGAGATCCTGTTGAGCAAAATGTCACATACTTTTGGTTCGATCTCAAGACTATGCAGGTTGGTAGGTTCACTGAGATAAGTTCTGCTACTGTGAACGAAGCCTACCTTTACATGGGGTTTCCCCCATCACTGTCACTTCCTAGTGTTTGATGCGGTAAGCTTGTTCTCTCTTCCTGTTTTTTTTTTCATTTTATAGTTTAGCGTTATGCCATACTAGATTATTTCATTATATAGTTTAGCGTTATGCCATACTAGATTACTAGTGTTGTTTGATAGTATGGTTATGTCTTCTGGAGAATCTCAAAATTTTCTGTCCTCATAATTGTACATCTTTCAACCTGTAAATTTTTATAGATTGCTCTAGAATCACAACAAAATGATGAAAACAACTCATGCTAGATAATTCACAGTAGTTAGGATGCTTCAAAGTTCTAATCATCAGCCGCACATCTAAAACGTGTTGTTTTCGTCATCTTGTAAGATACTGAAGTTATGGGTACTGCCAGAAAGAATGTTTCTGCTGATTAATGAACACTTCTCAGTTTTTCATCTCATGGTTTAATGTATCTAATTCACAATCAGAACCAGCATTCTGTTTCATTCTTGAATTCCATGCTAGTTGATGCAAGGAACAAAAGGGCTTCATCTTTATTGGCTTTCAGATGCTTAACCGTGACATGGTTTAAGGGTTCTATGTCACCACATTTTATTGAACTCTTATTGATATGCAAAATTCTACTGTAGATGGACGACCGATTTCTGGATTGGCTGGTTCATTGGAGCTGGAAAAGGGTGCATGAGTAATGTGTCACTCTTTACAGCCTCACTGTCTTTACTAGCATTTTTGTATCGGTACAACTGTTATGGGGGAATTGTTGCAGCCCTGGAAGTGGGGAATAGAAGAGGATTCACTTGGATTCATTTTTGAGGAACACCAATTCAAGAGGATTTGGATGGATCATTTAATGTTTCATTGTTCCCATACAGTCGTACCAGCAGTTATGTGTCACAGCTAGGGTCTGATCGAGCCCAGTCGAGTGTTGATGCATGCAAATTTCAGCTGTATGCATTAGTTCCTAGTTGGAGTTTTGCCTTCAACCATTAGATTTCCTGAGGTTCAATGTTGTATGTACTATGTAGTGCTTTTGTTAGATTGAGGTGTCGTATTTATTTCCATATACACTTTAGAAAAATTCTACTTTGCAAGGTGTAGTACTGTATTCCATATACATTTACCTGAAATGCCAGTGGTACTAATAGTATTTGTACTAAGGCCATCTATATTCTAGGTGAGGAATGGACAGTCAGTGAGGCTAATGAGTCATGGGCTCGAAAACCATGCATAATGGTGCTTCTACTAGATTGTTCCTCTCATGCGGAAGTGTACTGTAATAGATATGCAAACAATGGGGTTCACCATCTTGACAATCTTGTTATCATGTCAGACTATATAGCTGCATTCAATTAATCAGATAATTTCACAGAAGCCAGGACAAAGTCGTTACCAATATTGTCTACGATTTCTTTCTGCTGGATGAAGCATGTCTAATTTTTCTGTATGTTCATGCATAAGTCTGCCAAGTGGCATTTGCTGAACGTGATCACCTTGTGAATTGTGGCTTCAGTTTATGGACATCACAAGGTGCATGCATATCCCAAGGAATTCAGCATATGAGAGTGGAACATCCGGCTGAATATTTCTTGCTTTATGTTTGTCAGAATTGCATTTCTACAACCGTTTCCCCATCATTGCCGGTTTTGTCACTCTCAGTATATGATGTGGTAAGTTTGCTCCTGTTCCTTTTCTTCTCGTTCACAGACTCTGTTTGATGGTATTATGTGGTCTTATAATGGATGTTTGTGGTAGTTTTGATACTGAAATAATATTTGTTCTACTGAACTATAAAATCTTGGTGGTTTTAGAGGCGACATAAAAAAACAGAATAAATGCCCCTAATTTTTGTAAAACAAGACATTTTAACTCCGTTTGTGTTGTGCTATCTCTAACTGAAAATCACTGAAATCGTTGTCTCGAATTCTTTCAAGCAGCACATAATCTTTGTACTAATCATGCATTGCTACACTATGGTATGTACTATGTAGCTATCATGTATCCACTATTGAGCTTGCACAATGGACAGGATGATATTTAAACCACAATTATTGAGCTTGCACAATGGACAGGATAATATTTAAACCACAACTAGCATCAAACATTGCTGCAGTTAACACATAGTAGAATGTATCTACTAAGATAATAGACATGCACAGTTGATGCAAAGTACAATAGATCAATAGACTATCCGTTGTTTCATGAGGGGCATTTAGCCTTGATTCCTTCTATATGTTGATACATGAGCTAAGATTAAATCCGTATAAGGTGGGACTTCCTAATGGATGCTCTTTGATATATGCGGCATATCATCTTGCTATTGTCCTGTTCACCTTCCTCCTAAGCACATCCATTCCTTGTGTGTGTTTGCATCCTTATTTCATCCTCAAAGATGAGTGCATCCTTCATTTGGGGTAAAATTACATTTGTTCTTCGGTGACACATGGTATGTTTATGAATGTGTTGAAAATTAACCCTAACTTCGTTATTTCTGTAACATCGCATCCTACAGACGTGGATTGACATCACTGAGTGGGGACATGACAACTGCTAACCATTCATTAACGATGGCAGAAGCAACATAGAGGATAGTGACTATCGTTGGCACAGGAGACCTACTGGAAGAACAAGAGCTGTAGTATATCATGGAAACCCTTTGCTTCTATCCTATGGCCCTACCCCAGTATGAATCATCCAGCCATGAACTACTCTATTCACTGGCTTCCTGGTAGTAACAATGCTTGTGTTGAACGTGAACCATGAAGCAAAGCAACCTGATCATCTGGCAGTTGCTGTTTGATTTGAGTTCTCTAGTAAGGTGGTGGCTCTTGCGCTGGGTAAGTGTAGACTTGAGAAGAGGACCGGTGGTTAGGGATTGATGCTGCTGAATGTTGTTGTATCTGAAGCTTTGTGGATGTGTTGAATGGACTTCAGGTAAAAATGTTTCCTACCATGGAGAGAATGGACAATAAGCCACATATTATCTATTTGGTGATTGGATTGGAAATCCTCAAACCCGGGCTGTCAATATTTGTGTCATTTGAAAAATTACCTGTCTTCATGCCACATTCAAGTACGTCCTGGTCAACCTTGAGGCCCATCTTATTGGTCTCAGTTGAGTGACTGGAAACTATTCTACCAGGCACCAGCCTCTGTTTTTTTTTTTTTGAAAAATAAGGCCCCGCCCCGGCTCCACATTTTATATATGAAACCAAACAAACCACAGACTACCAGCCTGTGGTAAGCGGGTTCATTCTACTATAAAGATTATGGGAAATGTTATTGTGCAGACGTTCCCTAGTAGGGCATGGCAAAACAAACCTTTTTTTATGGCAATTTATGTTGTCATGAGGATGAGAAATTCCTTCAGGAAGCACGGCAAATTCTGACAAAAAACTGACCCGGGTGGATTTGCCATGCTTGCTAAAGAAATTTGCCAGCCGCAGACAACACAAATTGCCATGAAAATCATTCGCATTGCCATGCCTCACAGCGAACGTTTGCTGGTTCTAGCGGTCCAGGTTTATTACTTATGGAGTTTGTCATTGCTATTAAAGCATGGACATGCTCGAGTAGCCATACCTGACTTTATTTCTTATATCATGTTTAGGTGCTCCAGTTGATTTTCTTTGTGCTTGAGGTGCATTACTCTACTGTCTCCACTCGTAGTTTCTGTATTTTTTTTCTTCATGCACGTCTAAAGTTTTTCTTCGTCGCTTCTCCCTAACCTCTGGTTCTTCTTATGTAACAGGGTTTTGGATCTGGTACGAACTAAGAAATACTGATGCGGAACATCCATTCTACATGATCATCTTGTGATCTGGTACGAACTAAGAACCACTCGTGCTGGGGTATACATTCTACATGGTCTGCTTGTGATTAAGAGCAGTTGATGATACCAAAGGTAACTTCCTGATTCTCCTGCCTCCCGAAATTGTGCTTTTATTAGTGAATTTTCTCAGAAATGAACAGCCCGTGTTCCTTTCCTAGAGTGCCCTTAGCACCGGTGTCATCTCTGCACGAGGCCAGTACAAAGCCTCCAAAGGTACAGCCATGGGCATGGTCAGCCCTGACCCTTCAGCCATGTCAACCTCCTCGTCGCCGACCCTCCTCCACTCGAAGCACTGCACCAGCGTGCCCAGCGCGAGCCCGACCATCTTCACGCCGAGCGCCTCCCCTGGGCACCCTCTCCGCCCCATTCCGAATGGCAGCATCCACTTTCCCTCGCCCCTCCCGCCTTCAAACCTCTCTGGCGAGAACCTTGCCGGTTCCTCCCACACACGCGCATCCCTGTGCATCGTGTGGATGTTGACAAGGAGCATGGTTCCCGCTGGGATGTCGTAGCCTGCGATGGAGCAGGCGGCGGAGGACTCGTGTGGGGCGAGGAGCGGGGCGATTGGGTGCAGCCGGAGGATCTCCGTGATGATGCACTGGAGGTAGGGCAGGCTGGGAAGGTCGGCTTCCTCCATGAGGCGCCCCGTGCCGACGACCTCGTCGAGCTCCACCCTTGCCTTCGCCATGGCGTTTGGGTGGTTCAGAAGCTCTGCCATGCCCCATTCGATGGTGCTCGACGAGGTGTCCGTGCCGGTTTGAAGGA
Organism: Triticum urartu; assembly: GCF_003073215.2. Classification (NCBI taxonomy): domain Eukaryota; kingdom Viridiplantae; phylum Streptophyta; class Magnoliopsida; order Poales; family Poaceae; genus Triticum; species Triticum urartu. The sequence continues at coordinate 24,790,675 of NC_053023.1, forward strand.
TGCTCTGTTGCAGCAAAGATTGACATGGTGAGCTGCTGGTGTCTATGTGCAGTGTGTTGAGGATGATGAAGATCATGTGTAACGGCACAATGTGATTTATTAATGTGCTCTGAGCAATCAATAGAAGTCCTGGGAAATTGCTAGAAGCTGGTGAAACAGTTTGTTATACATTATCATAAATAAATTGTAGACATATGATGCTCAGTTCATAATGTGGATAATCTGGTAGACTGGTTGTTACCCACATGTCATGCACTGATGCTAACTACAGTATTATCCAAAAAAATGCCGCAAAGTTATTTTAAAATTGCTTCATTATAACGCACACATAAAAGTCTGTCCGGCATCAAGGAAATTTGGATGTGGATGGGAAGACTAGTTGACAATATTTGATAAGGATGTGATTAGGATGGATGAACCACCAAATGAAGCTCCTGAGCCACCTAATTAAATAGCCAACCAAGTCACTGGACTGGACTTGGACTGCCTCGAAGATTCCATCACGATTCTCAACACTAATTTTAACAGCTACAGTAGTTTCAAAATTGCTTTGCTCGTTAATGAAATGCAGCCTGAATGCTGATGCAGAGTTTCTTGTGCTCACCAGGCAGAGCGCTCTGATGACCTTGTCGCTGTACGCCTCCGGATCGGCCGCCTGCATGTCCAGCAGGTCGCCGACCATCGTCCGGCCGCCGCGGCTCTTCCCCTTGCCATCGTCGAAGGAGGCGCGGTGCTCGTCGATGAGCCGCTGCGCCCACTCGTTGCGCTTCCGGGCCAGCCGCACCGCCCGCCGCCTGGCGCCGCCGATGTCCAGCACGCCGAGCACCGGCAGGAAGTCCTGCAGGTTGGACGCGCCGTGCATCGCGAAGTACTCGCGCACCATCTTCCGGAACCTGGCGGCCTCCTCCGCCTCCGACTCCGGCACGTCCCCCTCGCCGCCGTAGTACCGCTTCCCGGCGATCATCCGCGCCACCACGTTCAGCGCCAGCTCGAACGCCCGCGCCTTCACGTCGGCGCGCGCGGGGCTCGGCTCCGACGCCCCGTCGGCGGCAGCCTCGAGGAAGAGGCGGCGCGCGGCGAGGCGGACCTCGTCGCCGCGGACGGCGGCGGAGCGGAGGAGGCTGCCCGCGGAGAGCACCTCGACGGTGGCGATGCGGCGGAGGTTGCGCCAGTTGGCGCCGTAGCTGGAGGAGCCCAGCGTGGTGTAACCGTTGGAGAGGTGCCGCGCTGAGGGTAGCCGGGGCCGGTTGGCGAAGACCACGTCGTGAGCCGTCAGGCACTCCTCGGCGGCTGCCGGGTCGGTGATGTGGAGCACGCGGCGGGAGCCGAAGCGGAGGAGCAGCACCGGCCCGTGTGCCGCGGCGAGGTTGGCCAGCGCGCGGTGGAGCGGCTTCTTGAAGAGGTGCAGGTGGCCGATGACCGGCAGGGACGGCGGGCTCGGCGGCAGCCGGAGGCCGCGCTCGCGCCTGCTTTTGGTGAGGAGTAGGAGGAGAACGAAGAAGAGGGCCGTGGCGAGCGAGAGGGGCAGGTAGGAGAGCGTCCCGGCGTCCGCCATGGATGGATCTTGGAGGTCAGCGACGGTGACGCGATGGGGGAACGGTGGTCTGGCGCTCGTGGACTGGCTGGAGCTTGCCTACAGCGTGGGATTAAACAAGGAGTTTTGCTACAGTTACGGACTCAATTCTATGGACTACAACCTACAGGCTGATGTGTGTACGGCCGATTGAATATCAGGGGAGCCCGCAGTTGAAGTCAGAGGGACGGGGGAGATTAATGTGGCGACACGTAGTCCCGTACGCCTTTTTCGTGACTATTTGCCCGTAAGTCTAGGATTTTCGTTAAACAAGAGGCTAGTGCGGAGCTCGTGGACGGCCTGATGGAATCAAGAAGGCCATTTGTTTAATCAATCTGATTTGCTTTACATGCGTGTACCTTAATTAGTCGGACATCATCCAGGTAAATAGGCTAAAAATGAGGTTAAAGAAGGCTAAAAATGGTCAAGGTAGCATCCCCATGAGTTAACTTCATGTACCACATGTTTCACCAAATTGACACATTTTACCCAATTTTGAGAAAATTCTCAATTTGTAGAGACAATAGCCAAAATGCCACTATGAGAAACCAGGCTTGCCAAAATACCACTATGAAAAACTGACTTGCCAATATAGCACTGCCCTTTCAATTTTTCCTAGCCAAAATACCACTAGTGCCTAACTGAGACTAACATCATCCAAAAAAATCTTATATGCCTTTACCTGTTCACACCCGAAGCTTACATTTGAGTAACAAAAGAGCAACTAGAATGCAGCACTCAACAGCAAATTATCAAGTAAACAAGACCAGCTGAACATAATCTCACTTTGCATAAATCAACATCAATACAGCAATATTTGGGCAGCATTTTGACACCATTTTCGCAGCATTTCGGCAACATTTCGACAACATTTAAACATAATCTCAATTTACATCATTGAACATATATATAACAGCATTTTAACAACATTTTGACAGCATTTCAGCAGAATTTTGACAGTATTTCAGCAACATTTGACAACAATTCAGCATAATCTCAATTTGCATAATGGTTCAACATAAGATAACATTAACAATAATAAAGATAGCAACAACACATCATGGTTTAAACAAAGATAGCATCAACACATCATGGTTCACACCACCACCCTTCATCATGGTTCTCGCAACCATAAGCAAAAGATCATTCTTCTCCCAACCAATGCACTAAACTCGCCATAGAGGGCTAGGAGCAGCAGTTTTGCTCCTTGTAGACGCACACGGAGGTGTAGAAGCGATTGCAATAGCTGCTGTCCTCTGCCTGGTCATTGGACTTGTAGGAGTATCAAGTTGAGTACCTTGCTTAGTTGGTGTCTTAGGAGAAGTAGTTGCAATGCTTGCTTGAGCCTTTGATTTTTTCCTACAGTTCAAAACAATATTGTTAGTAATTAACATTCAAGGCATTTTGGTAACAATGTGAGGAATGGCATCATGAAATTAATATACAAATGAAAGAAATTAGACTCATGAAAGAAATGCCATGGATGAGTATCATTAAAGTAGTATATAAGTGAAAGAAATTAAACTCATGAAAGACATACCGTGGAGGAGTAGCATCTCGGTCCGCGTCACTTTCCATCTCTGGCTCCTTGCAAGTCTTTTGAAGATGGCCTAATGCTCCACACCTTTTGCATTTATGTTTTCTGCAGGTTCCACCTTCAGTGTAATTTTTTACCCTCCTAGTTCTTGAACGTCCAACACTCTTAGTAAGTTTGGGAGGGATCATATCAAAACCAGGATTTACCTTGGGCCATTGGGACCTGCCCCTAATTGGCATGAGAATTCCCTCATATGCTGGTTGGAATCTTGCCACTGAGAAGCACCCATCAACATAATCCTCTAGTTTGGCTTTTTTCGAAAATATGAACCGGAGAGCATGTGTGCATGGTTTACCACAAATATGCCATCTCCTATAAGAGCACTCTTTTTTCTCCAAGTTAACAGTGTGCCTCCAACCATTTCCCGAAATCTCAGCTATATTTGGCGATGCTCTTGCTTCCAAATAATGCAGCCCCTTACTTTTTAAATTCAACTCCTTTATCACACTAGGCAGTATGTAACCTAGCAACGCTTCAGCAACAGCTCTCCTTTTCTCAAACAAAATCATTATCATTTCCCTAAGGTTGTCCAAAATCTCAACAAGTGCAAGTTGCTTCACATCCTTAATCCAATTGTTGAAAACCTCTGCCAAATTATTGCTAACATACTCAACTTTTGTCATTGCTGAAAATTTGCTTCTTGTCCACACATGGTTGTGATGCATGTTCAAATATGCTATTGCTTCAGCGCTTTGTGCTTGTATTTCTGCCATTAGTGAATCATGCTTCTCTACCTCATATGTCCAAGCTGCAGGCCACATATTATCAAGTATGTCACCTTTGAATTTTTCTTGAAGTTAAGCATCAGATGCATCATGCATTCTCTATGTTCACAATTTGGGTAGACCTTAGATATGGCGTTCTCCAACCCCTTACATGCATCTGTATGGATTGCAAGCCCTTCTGGCTCTCCAATGGCCAATTTCAGCTGCTCCATGAACCATACCCAATTTTCTGTATTTTCTTTCTCAAATATTCCAAATGCTACCGGGAACATCCAACTATGTCCATCTACACCAATTGCGGTCGCCAATTGTCCAGTGTATTTCCCACTAAGAAAAGTTGCATCAACCCCCAAATATGGTCTACACCCTGCTAAAAACCCATCAATGCATGGCTTGAAGGCAATGAACAACCTATTGAAAACATGCACAATTTCACCTTTCTTGTTGGTAGTTGTTTTTATGTCTATCTCAAATGTACTTCCAGGATTGGCTGCCAACAATTCAGCTCTAAAGTTTCACAACAACTGAAAATTCTCCTTATATGTACATTCTAATTGATCCTTTGCACGAGCTCTCCCTTTCCAAACATCGGTGTATTGAAGCTTAATATCATACTCCCTTTGTAAACGTTCTCTAAGCTGTTTTGCACTCACCGTGGCATTCTCTTCAAGTGCAGCCTTCCCTTTTTCAGCAAGCCAATCTCTATTTGCCATTCCTTTGCTGCAATTTTTGCTCCCACAAGTATGTTCGAAGGGAAGTTTCTTTACCTACAATAACATCAAGGAACATAAATGTCAAATAAATAACAATAGAAAGAAACAAATCAACAATAACATGTACCAAAGCAAGAAGGAAACAATAGTATTAATCATACCATGAAAGTGTTAGTGTTCGGTAACTTGGAGGCATGTATCCTCCATGGACAATCCTCGTCGGTGCAATTAGCCCTGAATCTCCTAGTATCACTATATTGTGTGTTAAAGGACCAATCTTCTCTAATTGCTAGTTGTCTCAATGCAACTCTAAATGCTTTGGAGTTAAGAAATGTGGCTCCTACTTCAAGACGAGGATTTTTTTATCATGGATATAAGTAGGAGCCACATTGTTCGCAAGTAAAGTCTCATCATCCCCTCGCACATGATGTGGATCATAAGAGTTGTCAACATCCAGTGTTCCCAATGGTACTCTTGCAACCTTTGGCTGGGCACTTTTCTGTGGCTCGGCATTCTCCTTTGACTCTACATTCTCCTCATGCAAATAGGTGTTCTCCTCATCGCATCCCACGGGCTCATCATCCTCGTACTCCCCTTCATAGGCTTGCTTCGTCCAAGCAAAGAATGGAGCATGAACCGGCTGATCATCCATTCCCTCGGCCATGAAAGAAGCATGTTCATTGTGTTGTTGTTTTCTCTCAATGGTCACACCGAACCTTACTATTTTTGTCTTAGAACATCTATTAAATAGCTCAGCTATCTCTGATTCAGAGATCAACAGGACGGTGTTATCTCCGGTTCCATACCAAATGGTCATCCTTTGATCAGTAGACCACTTAAACTTCTCCTCCACAACCTCCTTTATTCGCGCCACAGACAAGTCCCGACCGGCCATGAAATCCCATGTTTTGCCCCTTCTGTACACTCGTTTGCCGTCTACAATCGTCAAATAAGACTGAACATCTATTTCTACTTTGTAATCGCCCATAGAATCGTCTCTGAAACACATAAACACAACACTAAATCTGCTGCACTTGCAACGAAAAAAAACATGGAAACAGGGGGGAAAACTGTACCTCATGCTGTTGTGGATGTAGTGGTAGAAATTTGGTGCAGGGAGAGGATCCAGTCGAGGGGCGGGACGAGGAAGAGGGGCGGGTGAGCGTACAGGTGGGACGAGGCAGAGGAGGGCCAAGCTTTGAGCCGGCGGTGGCCCAGCCCTCGGATCGATGGGCGCCGGGCTGCCCAGCCACGGATCGCGGGCGGCGGAGGGGGCGGCGGAGTGGGAGGCGGAGGGGGGAGGGGGATGGGCGCGGGAGAGGTTCAGACGGAGAGGTGCCGGCGGGGGCTGCGCACTCGCGCCGCCATGGGTGTTGCGTGCAATTGGGCTGGAGAGGAAGAGGTCGTGGGTGGGTGTTAGGTCTTGTGAGGGTAATTTTGGAATAGCCAAAAAACTGACAAGATGCTAACAGTTTGACTAACGGAAAATATTTGACAACTAACGGAAGTGCTATTTTGACAACAAAAAAATGAGAAGACAGTGCTATATTGGCAAGTCAGTTTTTCATAGTGGTAATTTGACAAGTCCAGTTTCTCATAGTGGCATTTTGGCTATTGTCTCCAATTTGTACCCCCATTGACTGACGTTGTGGGCATTTTACCACATGTGCCCCATGTCCCACATTTCCCCCCAATTTGATGGTGACTGGACGTGCCATGTAGGCTATTTTATTTTAAGATTTTATTGTCTGGTTTTAGCTACTGCAGAAAGCTGGCCCAGTGTGATTTCGGTAGGAGTGGGTCCTACCTGTCAGCAGAAGAAAGTCTCCTCACCTTTCCCTTTCGCACCGGGCTCACTCAACCATGCCATCCGACGCAGGCAAAAGGCGGTGCCGCCACACCACCTCTCCTACGGCCTGGAGGAGTCTGAGAGCATCTCCAGCTGTTGGTCTCTCCAGGACGCATAAAAATCGCCCCTTGGAGGCGAGCCGGCGATACAATCGGCGTTGGGGGCGGTTTTGCGCCCAGTCGTCGTCCCCAGACACCGAAATTGGCCCATTTTTCAGCCCCATTTCGGCAAATAAAGGGCCCATATGGGCGAGAATAGGCCCATATTCGGCGTGGTTCGCCGTGTCTCGGCGTTCAATTATCAACGTAATTTTTTTTTATCACATATTTCATCACAGAAAAATCAAATACTTCAACAAAATAGTACAACAACAAATAGTTCAATACAAATTATATAGTTCAACAAATAAAAACTCATATTTCATCACACGTCGCGCCCGGCGTCCCCCTTGAGCCTCCATAGGTGCTCAATCAGATCTTTCTGCAGTTGATGATGCACCTGTGGGTCTCGGATCTCCTGACGCATACTGAGATAGGCAGTCCAGGTTGCCGGTAGCTGGTGATCAGCTTCGGCTAGAGGACTCTGCCTGTAGTATGGTTCAATGTCAAACACTGGGTCTTCTTACTCGCTCTCGATGATCATGTTGTGCAAGATGACACAACAAGTCATAATCTCCCGCATTTGATCTTTCGACCAGGTCTGAGGGGGTATCGGACAACAGCAAATCGAGATTGGAGCACACCAAATGCCCGCTCGACATCCTTCCTGCAAGCCTCCTGAATCTTCGCAAACCAGGCGTTCTTGCCTCCTCACACAGGGTTTGAGATCGTCTTCACAAATGTCGACCATCTCGGATAGATGCCATCAGCTAGATAGTACCCCTTGTTGTAGTGCCGCCCATTGATCTCGAAGTTCACCGGAGGAGAATGACCTTCAACAAGCTTGGCAAAGACAGGAGAGCACTGCAGCATGTTGATGTCATTGTGAGTTCCTGGCATACCAAAGGAGTGCCAAATCCAGAGGTCCTGTGTGGCCAACGCCTCAAGTACCACACTGCAACCGCCTTTGGCGCCTTTGTACATCCCCTGCCAAGCAAATGGGCAATTTTTCCATTTTCAATGCATGCAGTCGATGCTTCCAAGCATCCCAGGAAATCCTCTTGCTGCATTCTGTGCTAGGATCCGAGCAGTGTCTTCCGCATTGGGTGTTCTCAAGTATTGCGGTTCAAACACTGCCACCACTGCCCGATAGAACTTATAGAAACACTCTATGCTGGTGGACTCGGCCATGCGCCCATAGTTGTCGAGTGAATCACCGGGAGCTCCGTATGCAAGCATTCTCATCGCTGTCGTGCACTTCTGGATGGAGGTGAATCCAACTTTGCCGGTGCAATCCATCTTGTACTTGAAGTAGTTGTCGAACTCCCGGATGGAATTCACAATCCTGAGGAAGAGCTTTTGGCTCATCCGATAACGGGGCCGAAATGTTTTCTCGCCGTGAAGTGGAGCATCAGCGAAGTAGTCAGAGTAGAGCATGCAGTAGCCTTCGAGACGATGCCGGCTCTTTGCTTTCACCCGCCCCGGCGCCGAGCCACCTCGCCGCGGCTTTTCATTGCTCGCCAGCAGCTGGGCGAGGGTGACGAGCACCATGAGATGCTCTTCTTCCTGGACGTCGGCCTCGGCTTCCTCCTCCAGCAGCGCGGCGAGCGCTTCCTCGTCATCCGAGTCCATCGATGAGGCAGGCAAATTGCCGAACACCTTGTGCCTGGTGGGCGTGTACCCGCCGCTAAACTGCCCCTCCGCGGCCGGAAACGCCCAGCTGCTGTTGGAGGGGCTGCCACGGCGAAGCTCTGCTATTTTTCCGGCGGGGAATGGCTATCTAACGGTGAAGGGCGGCGGGCGGCGCCGGGATATAGCTAGTGGCGGCCGAGGGCGCGGGGGATGGGAGGCGAGTCGGGAAAGAAAACCTTGACTTTTCATCTGACGGTGTGGGCCAACCGCGCTTTTTCCTTGCGCCGGAGCCCCCAATTGCCTCCCAGTGCGCCGGGTTCGGCCTGTGACCGCCTGGCGGAAAAAAGAGCCGAACCGGCTCTTTTCGGCGTCCTGAGACGCGACTGGGGTGTTTTTTTGGCGTCGGCTCCAAAAAAATGGCCTGGAAGAGCTTGTTGGTGACGCGGCTGGAGATGCTCTCATGCTAGTTGCCCATGCGTGGCATCACGTGGTTGCAGGCGTCGTCCGTGTGCGTGTGTGCGCTCTCAGGCCGTGCGTTCATGTGATAGAGAAGGTTGCAGCAGGCCGCGTCCATGTGGCAATGGAGGCGGCCGGGAGGTGCTGGAGGGCGGGACAGCGGCCGGCGTTCGTGTGAAAGAGAAGGCAGTGGTAGTTGCCGGTGGCCAGATCGATGTACACACGTGCGGCGGAGAGTGCAACCATGAGAGCGTTGATGTCGGGGGAGAGGTCTTGGTGCTTGGAACGGGCGGGCGAGGTGCAGGTGCATGGCTTCCTTGTAGCGTCCCAGTTCCCATTCTTGAAGATCTTATCATTTCTGTTTACTTGAACCTATCAATAGACATAGGACCCCCCAGCCACTGGAATCCATCGGTTTCTATCTCAATTCGTCATTTGAACTGATCCAAATATTCTTGCGTCCCATGATCAGAATCCAGCTCTATTTACGCCGGCAGCATATCCAAAGCTAACATGATTTGGGAACGACTAGAATAAAAGAAGAGCTTCACGTGAAAAAAAATAGAAAATTAGATCTGGGCCGTCTTAATTGGGGTGAGTGGTACAGATTATGGTCGTGGGATATATGCGGACAGTTAGCAATAAGGACCCTCGATTCTGATTAATTTGCTCCCGATATCCTCCTCCGAACGCGACCGCGAGTCACCCTCGCCCATCTCCCTCCCGCTTGCAGACGGTAGCGGGGCAGTAGCGACACCCGAGATCCGCATCCTCCTCATCTCCGGCAACAGCAGCAGCTCGCCTATGGCAAGCCGGTGTTGGGCTACTCACCCCCTTCCCCTCTCAGGCCCAGGAGCAACACGTCGGTGTGATCCGTGCCTCCGTCCCCTCTCAAGGTCCTAGCTCGCCGGCGACAAGCCGGTGGTGGGCTTCCCCTTCGCCTCTCACGCTCAACATCAAGGTATACTACGATCCTCCCATTCCCCCCTCTCCCATATAGATTTATGTATGCGCATTTGTCAAAGATCTGCGATGGCAGATGAGGGGTCGAGAAGAAGGCTGGCTTAATGACGCGGTTCATGGTGACATTAAATCCAGAGCAATTGCACACATGGCACTAATGGGGTACCATGTGAAATCACCGAAATATCAATTGGATTACGCGGTGACGGCAATTACATGTTGTATTATCGTTATATATGGGCATGTGATTTATGGATCTGGATTCTTCTTTGGATGACTCATGCTACTTATAGAGTGCTCCTAGATTAATACGAGAACCAATAAAAATCATGGATAACCTTCCATGAAAACAGGAACAGAATGCATGCTTAGATAGCTGATGCCTGATGCTAATCTGAACCTAAAGTCAAATGATGCCATGTTTTAGCCTGTAGATCATTAATCTGTTGATGCTTTGGTTACATTGATTGTGAGACATGCTAAGGTTATGTCATCTGTATTCTAAAGTATACAACGCAAGGGGTTTGAATGGTTTAGTGGGGAGAGTGAACCCTTTAGTGACCTAGTGCCTATAAGATTATGTATGCCAATTTTGGCACTATCCAAAGTTGCCAGTATTTGGCAAATCAAGTGCCAAGTTTTTGTCTCATGCCAAATTTTGGCCCCAATCCAATCCCAAAATCTTTATATTTTTGTAGTATTCTGTTGTAAATGTTCATTGCTAGTATTCTGCTGTAAATGCTATTCTATACTCAGCATATATGAATACTGGACGAGTGCAGCGTTGATCTTTTACTCAGTATATATGAATACAAAGCAGCCAACCCACCCTTCTCCCCTGTGCGTGCTCAGGCGCCCCGCCGCCGGCCAAGACCACCAGCCACCGCGGGCCGCCCCGCAATACTCGTCGCCTCGCCGGCCTTCAGCGGTCCGCCGCCGGATCGAGCTCCACCGCCGTCGGAAACTCTCAGATCTGGCGGGTGTCATCAACCTCGGGCCGCCCCCGCCTCCGCCTCGTCCGCCCGAGGGGCGCCTCGCAGCCCACCTGCGGCGAGCTCTGGCACGACCATGCCACAACAGCTAGGGTTCTTGCCGCGCCGGCCAAGACCACCAGTAGCCGTGGGCCTCCACCGTCGGCCGAGACCACCAGCTGTCGCGGGCCTCCACCGTCAGCCGAGACCACCAGCCGCCGCGGGCCTCCACCGTCGGCCAAGACCACCAGCCGCCGCCAGCAGCTCGACCCGTCGCCCCGTCTCCTTCTCCAACTCTGTGGCTCACTGTCAGGACGGCAGAAGGGAACAGGTGGAGTGGCTTGTAGCCGGCCGGCATGCTGATGCCTAGCAGCAGGTCCTTGCCGGAGTGCATCGTAGCCAGCCTCCCGACCGCGGCTCCCGGTGTCGGAGATGGGCGAGGCGACGACCTGGACGCCGCCTCCCAGTGCCAGAGGCGGGCGACAGCCTCGATGCCCAGGGAGCCCGAGCTCGAGGATGGCCTGCTGCGGGTGGGGTGAGGCGGTCGGCAAGGGCCTGATTGCTTTTCCTATTCAAATTGAAGGGTGCCTATGCAAAAATACCAGGGACTATTTGGTAATGTCATATCACACTTTGTCTAGACCAACCGTTACGCCACATCAGCTTTTGCGGGACCAACCTGTCATAATTGAGGTTAAATTGCCCAAAGAGACTGATCATTTTTGCAAAAAAAAATTAGGCCGAGAAACAATGGTTTCTGGCAAAAAATCGTAAACCAATGTTTTTTGCAAACCTATGCTTCAATGTGGTGGTTTTATTCACTCGTTCATGGAAGTAAGATGAGCGTAATCTTTTCTCTCTATCTTAAGTCGCTCCTCTTCTTGAACGCACATAGCCGTGAGCTCACCCATGATCCACTTCTCCTGTGTGTTATAGTTGATCTTGAATGGACCAAACTCCACAGGAAGGGAAGTCATAATGAAATGAACCAAAAAGCCCTCAGAAATCTCCATGTCCATGCCCTTTAATTTTGCGGCCATATCGTTCATAGTCATAATATGTTCTCTCACAGCGCTTGCACCATCACACTTAGTCGTGAGCATTTTCATGATCAGCGTACTGACATAGACTTTTGTGGATTCTTTAAACTGTTCCTCCACCGATGCCAGATAAGTCTTAGCACATTCAGAATCGGGGATAGCTCCCCTAACCCCAAGAGTAATTATGCTTTTCATGATCATGAGGGACAATCGATTGGAGCGCTCCCACTCCTCCTTGTTAGCCTCATAAACCTTAGTTTTCCGAGCAAGGTTTTCATCATCAGATGACAAGGGAACTGGAGCCTTCTCCCTAAGTGCGTAGTCAAGATCCATGACTCCAAGGTTAATGGAAATCTGCTCCTTCCATGTAGGAAAGTTAGTCCCATTGAGGTGCTCAATTGAGTTCAGGAGCCCAGAAAATAGTGATGGGTTCAAAGCTGAATAAAACATAAATAATATGGATATCAAAATTATGAATTACGAAAATATCCATCTTAATGTTATGAGAAAACCAGATCGGATAAGCAGAGTGAGTTAGCTCTGCAAGGACGGCACCGATGCAAAGTGGTCGGCGCCACCGTGAGGCGCGCGACGGCGGTGGCAGCGCCACCATGAGGCGCACGGCAGCGGCAGCACGGCCTGAGGCACACGGCAGCGTGGCGCGAGCACAACCAGATGTGCTCGGCTACAGCAGTATCACCCTGAGGCGGACGGCGGTTGTGACACCACCGCTGATGTGCGTGAGTGTGGCCTAATTACGTGAATTTTCAGGCAAGTTCTATGACACAGATTGATCTACTGCCAATTTTCCTCAAATAGATTCATGTGATTAGATCCAACTGGCTACTGATACCAAATGTTAGAGATATTGCTGGGATTATGCAATTGCTAATCAGATCTTATCTAATACACATGAACACTACTCGATTTGATGCGGAAATTAGTGGACAGTAGTGTGTTTATACCTCGTTTGGAGAGGCCATCTCGGTGGAGGAAGTGGAGTCCGATGACGAACTGCAGCAACGTAGTAGATCACTCTGGCACCTTGCCGGAGTAAGGACAGGCCTTCACGTCAACGTCCAACGCACTCCCGATTGGATTTGGAGTGAATTTTGGAGGGCACTGTTATCCTAAACGATACAACGATCAAATAGGTGCAGGGGTGCCCTCCTTTATATATAGCGCTGTATATGACGTGTGACCTAACCATATTAGTAACTAGATGACACCCCGCACGTTGTTGCGGGAACTGTTGAAAGAAAAATGGGATATGTTAGACAAATGAAATAGAAATAATTTGGACATACTTTTAGCCATAGTGTTTCTTGGCTAAAATAAAACCATTTCATGAGATTTAACAATGCAGAACTGGGTAGAAAATGCATAACATTTCCTTTCAAAACCATATTTACATTAGTGGTTTCATTTCCCACTGGCAAAATATTGTGGCCCTGCCAAGCATTTGTGCATCAAAAACCTCTCACCCACAAAGAATAAATAAATATACCACAAATCAGATAGGCATTTGAGATTTGCTTCAGAGCTGGTAATGATTCTTCTTAGTTGGCCATATCATAGCTCACTGCTTATATTCATGGCGAAGACAACAAACAATCACCTCCATTAACAGGAACAGAGAGTTGGCACTTGAAAAGTGGAAAAAATAATAGCGTGTAAGAGTTGATGACAGTGAGAACAGAATTTGCCAGTTCGGGTTGTCCCATATTTCTACACATAAAAACCAAACCCCTGCTACATCTAGTGACGGCAATATTATACAACAATTAGCGTGAAAGAAGTTTCACGATAAAATAAAATGGTGATGCAATTTTGACTTAATAAGGTAAGACCAATCAAGGGAGAAAGCTTTTATACTTAGCACGGTGATTAACTTTTGGTCAATAATTGAACAGACAATTCATAACCATATTATGCATTCAATATTGTATTCTAGGTAATATTGCAGGTCTATAATATTCATGGTTTGGGAAGTCAGGATAACCTGTTCTGGAACAAAGGCATGTATGCAAACCGAACAAATATGACAATGAACAGAGAATAGTGAACTAAATCTTACTGATTCCGCAAAGCTGAACATAATTAGATTAAAGGTGTTGAACTAAAGCAGTTCTATAGGAGTCAAAGAATAACAATCTGTAAGGATAAATAAAGGAGGGCATGCTCTTACTTCTATAGAATTGAATGAAGATTTGCTTCAGAGGTGGTAATGATTCTTCTTAGTTGCCCACACCGGAGTACTATTTTTAGGTCCATGCAAGACTAATGAGAATTGAATGGAAATAATAGTCTGACCGTCCTTCGACTATTTTTGCATCATCTTCCTTCAACTGCTCAGATCTATACTTGTCAACACTCTCGGGTTCGCATATATGTGGAAGTAACTCACACCATTAAAACATGTGAATGATTGGAAGAGAACTACTCCAGAGAAAAGGTTTCTTTACCCTGTAATCCAGACCAAAGTAACCTGCAAACACCAACATATTTTGAGTATTCAGAAATATGTTCAAACCACATCAGTAATTAAAAATAGTAGATGTATTGAACAACAAAGAAGATTATGGACATCATACCATCAAAAGAGATTTGTGCATTTTGTAAGACTTATTCAGAGGTCTTCTTTAGCAAGGGGCAATACAGAGTGTGCAAATTTATGCAATCATACGAACAAAATGGCGCAGAAAGAGTTACCTTTAGTGGATGGTCACAAAGAAATTCAGTAACATTATTGATTCCACCTACTGGAGCAAATAAAGTCAATAGCAAATATGCAGCTTGACTGCTGGTGTCTCTTCTCATCACAATAGATCAACGGCGGAGCTATGTTGAAGGTTGAGGGGGCTGTGGCCCCCCCAACCCATGTGCAATTTTTCTACTAGGTATGTAATCGCGTGCCCTGCAGCTCTTGGATGGCACATGCACATATACGTAGAAGGCCGATGGATTTCTTGCCTAGCTAAGACTCAACCAATCACGTACGTGCAAAGCTAAGACTCAACCAAGCAGCCAAGCAACTTAATCGATATCTTGGCTAGCTGTAGATGTATGCATGTGAACCTGGGCTTTCACTAGGGCTAATACCGGATCGATTGATCTGACTCTCTCAACGGAACTCGCGTCAACTTAGGAGGTCAAGACGGAGGAACAAGGGCACTCCTGAGATGGTCGTCTTTGGTTCTTCGCCACTAGCCGGTGGTCGTCGATGTAGGCCAGCCGGCACGCCACTCCTCGTCGCAGGCCGCCCCCCATACGATCTTGTCTACTTAATTTTGCAAGTGCCATCTACCCAGCTTAATTAAACTCTAAACTACTGGATCCCTTTTTGCAATGTTGCTCATACGAGTAAATTGGGGGCAACACTAAATTTTGGAATATCCTGTTTTATTTTAGCAATTAGTATGCTTATTCATTTGACCTAATTTGGGGTATTTTAACGGAATTCAGTGTCTTCCTAGTTTGAACGCTAAGCGGCAACGTGTATATTTCGATGTGTTTAGTTCTCTTATGAAGCATATATATTCCTAATCATACATTTATTTTGCGATAAATATGGGTAATATAAGTATAAATTTTCCTGAAGGCTACAAGTTCTTGTTTGTTGAAGTTGTTTTTTCCTTGTCTTTGCCCCCCATAGATTCTTGTCAAGCTCCGCCACTGCAGTAGATCATAATGCAGTTGTCTTGAAAAGCTGTTTGAAGCAGCAGCTCTCCTCCTCCTGACCATGCCAACACTTCCGTTGGCTGCTACAGTGCTACTACTACTTGCTGCAGTGCAGCCTAGTCGATTAGGTGGATGGTGATGCTAGTGCGTGGGATAGATGGCCTCCAAGCTCTGCATCGAAGGAAAAGAAGAGACGGATCAAGTGGCATGGGTGAGCGTGGAGGGGAAGGGTATTAATGTTCAGAGAAGATGTTACTGTAGGTAAGCACACGTCAAAAGCAACAGCAGTGGGCGGGCGGTGTGTGTCCTGACGCTGTCGAGCGGCCAGTGGGAGGAGGAGGCCACGGCTGCGAGCAGTGTCGCCAAACGGCTCGAACACGACCACCGAGAAGGCCGCCGGTGAGCCGTCGCTCCGCCTCGCACCAGTCTGAACCTTGACCTGGAGCTCAACCTTGCCGTCTCATCTTCTTGGCTCGGATGTGATCGACGCCAACGGCTCCAACGCGACCAGCGAGAAGGCCGTTGCTCCGGCGAGCTGTCGCCCCGCCTCGCCACCATTCTGAACTTTTACCTGAAGCTCGACCTCGCCGTCTCATCTCCTTAGCTCTGATGTGATCGATTGACGGGTCACTGTATAAATATAGAGTTGCATCCTTTCCACTTCCGTGTTATAATGGACTTTAGAGAAGATGGAAGTGGGGGAGAAGTTCTGTGGAGAAGGTAGGAGGTCGCGAAGGAGAGGCGGCGCTGCCTGAGGTCGCGGGCCTGGTGAAGAGGAAGCGTGGGACGGGGAACCTCTTGGGGGAAAAAACGTCCCCAACAAAACGGTGCGGTGTGTAATCCTCTTCCTCTATAGAAAAAAAGGTGGGATGACTCAGATAATAGAAAAAAAACTTGATGATGTGGCAGATTAGCTGATGTGGATGGCTACATGTTGATCACTGATGTGGACATGTTGCATGTTGAGAAAAATAGGTTAGTGAGAATGGACTATTTAGGTATTATAGATTAGCCCCCCAATCACAGGCACAAATTAGTGTTAATCCCCTAATTAACGAATGGGCCCACTTTGACTTAGGGTAATTAACATATTAACCATTTAATCACATAATTTTCTAACAATAACAATAACGAGAATGATGGGAGAATAGAGTATGATGTTTTTTAACCATGCAAAACAGCTACCTGTGAATTCATTAAGGAAGAAGAAGAAACAACATCAAACAAACGCACAAATCATACAAGCGACGCAACCCAAACTAAAAAAAAGTTTAAAACAATCTAAGGATCACTAACCAAGAGTCGGCAATCTGCGACTCGAGAGAAACAGACTACCCAGACTAGGACAAGAGCACACAAGGCATGAGAGCGAGAATAATCCACTACAAGAGCCAACCACAACCAGCTTCAATAGTCTTTCTAGAGATTTCAACAACTGACTATATACGGAACAAAATAAGTGAATCTACAATTTAGAATATGTCTATACATCCCTATGTGGTAGTTCATTTAAAATCTTTAAAAAGACAAATATTTAGGAACGGAGGGAATATAGCACAACCTAAGAGACGACTACCATGACAACATCAACACGGCATCACAGGGAAGAGGCTGCCACCCACCTTGAGACATGCAAAATATAAATCAACATAGTAAATCTATTACTCCCTCTGATCCATATTAATTAATGCTGGTCTAGTACTAACTTGTACCAACTTTATACATATTGCGATTACATTGAGCGGCTAGAGATCTGGAGGAAGAAGCCACATGAGATTGTTATGGTCGCTACTAGTGACGTAGTATCTCACAGACATGATCATAGCAACACCATTGAACTTGCGGTCTTTCCCACAGTACAAATGTTGGCCATTGTCACATTTTGTCAAATCTACATCATTATATATGGACTTATCATCACCTATTAATTTGATATTGTTGTAGTATATGTGGTTACTCTCTACTCCGTCACGCCTGTCTGCTGGTAGGTACACCATCCTGGAGCAATTGGCACTCAAGAACAAGGCATGATCGTCTAATGTTGTCACTTCTGTCCATCCATAGGCGGGACGTGTATTACTAGTCTTGATGAGCTCAAACACTTTGAAGAAAAAGCCCTTGTTCTCTTGTGACCACCATGCTCTTTTGGCAACAACTTGTCGCCATGCTTAAGGATGTAGCTGATGTGGAATCCAGTTCCCTCAAACTTGGGTAGTGGGTTCGTGCGCAGTATGTGGGGCGTGCTGACCACCGGATTACCTTCGTTGGTCATGTGAATGTCGTGCATGAATAGATAGTTTCTAAGCAAGCCATAGAGCTTCCCATGGCCGAAAGCAATGTCATCGTAAGAGTAACACCATTGTGATATCCACTGATTATTATGGCTTTGGGATCCAACTCTGCACACAGCGAGCCTGTCCGCGAGGATGGCGGCAAGGACACAGTGATTGGATGTGGGGGCCTCCGAAAAGATTAGCTTCTTGATCCATGGCGTGGTGCTTTGCTTGGCGGAGAGTGGCACCTCGACCCCAGAAAAGATATTGACGATCAGTGGTGACTCACCACCGGCAATGGCGGACGTGACGGCGATCCAGCCCCCATCATGAAACCCGACCAGCCGCTTGCCGATCGCCTCGGGCGGGAGCGAGACGCGTAGGAGCTCGCCATCCGCGGGGCAGAACACCCGCTTCGCCGTGTCGTCGTCGTCGTCCCGTGACGAGAGGATCAGCCACGGGAAGGTCGGCGCCGGCTGTTGCCACGATTTAACGACGCGCCATGAGCGACAGACTGCGGCGAAGCGGACGCGTGCAGCGGAGAAGCGATCCGGCCGTAGACCTCGCCGAGAATTTCGTCTGGGAGCTTGGACCACACATCACCGGCCGCCCTCATCTTGGCCGCCATCTTCCTCGTTCCCGATTTTGACTACAAGACGGTTGTTATGCGGATGGATTTGTATTGCCGTGGGGATCGGTTTGGCAGGTACACGGGTGGAATTACCATCTTGTATACTCCTATTTCCGTCGGGGGCAAGGCATCTAAACTGTAGGCAATCACGTCCCTACTCCAAGCAACTTAAATACAAGTATATTAAAAAAACTTTATTTTTTGTGGGGAAAAAGAAAAAGAAAAATAGTATATTCGATCGCTACTTAAAACAAATTCAAAAAAGCAAAACGCCGGGTCTGCAACATGCTACATATTTGAGGACAATAAATGTTGAGAGAAACATACTACTCCCTCCTTCCGAAAATCTTGGGAGGATTGACAAGTTTCGGGGTAACTTTGGATCTGCCCTCCACCTCTGCAACAGGCAGTGACAGCAACCAAAACTTTTGCCCACTACCTCCGCTAGCAAGATCTCTCATCCCTGCTGCAGGGGATGGGAACCTCGCCATTTCGATCTTAGCGAGTAGTTAGGGTTGGGCTAGGTTTTTTCAGGGGTGCCGCATCGGTGGCGCCGCGTCAGAGTAAGATGCCATTGCTTCTCCCCCCCCCCTCCCCCCATCTTGGCGGTGCTCTACACGGCGGCACCATGAAGTAGGTGGCTTGGTCCTCTCGCCATTCTTCAGATCTAGTGAGATTAGCCTCTTGATATGTTGATGGCGTATGTGCTATTTACCGAAAAAGGCATTCGCCCTGCTTTATAGATAAAGCCAAACATCCAACAAGGTTCAACAACACACACACACCCAGAGGTCTAGCACAACAAGTAGTTAAATAGGGTTAATGCTGAGGGCACAGCTCAGCAAGCCCTGAGAAAGGAAAAAAAGAAAGGCACGCACACGCAGGGTGCGGCAAAGCATCTAGTCAGGCTCCGGGGGTGGCGGGGGGAGCGGGGCGCCAAGCGGAAGGCCATCGAATGAAGGTCGGCGATGAGGTTGTTGATGACGTCCCGATCCTGGAGGCGGCTAAGCGGCCGCCAGAGCTGCAAGTAACCACACATTTTAAAGATCTACATGGTGGCACAATGAAGTAGGTGGCTTGGTCCTCTCGCCATTCTTCAGATCTAGTGAGATTAGCCTCTTGATATGTCGATGGCGTATGTGCTATTCCCGGCGGCATTGGTGGCCAGGGCGAGATGGATGCTCTGGAGCGAGGAGTTTGGTCCGATGGTGGTGGATCTCTCGTTCTCCCCGACCCCGTCGATGGGATCCAGCGGATCTTGGTCCAAGGTAGCACAGGGATGTTCTCCGGTCGATGTGCCACATCGACGTGTGCCTTGCTGCTTGCAGCGGGCCTGTTCATCGACTTACAAAGCCTCTTTGGCAATGGTGCTTCCCTAGATTTGGCAATGGTGGAGGCTCAATGTCTTTTTTGGCGTGCGCTTTGACGATGCTAGATTTGGGCGAGGACCGCTGGCTTCGGCAGTGCAAGAGAAGCTAGGGATAATTCTATATTTTTCTATCTTTTAGGAGTCTATATGCAAAGTTTTTAGGACAGTCGTGTTTTTCTGGTTAGTCTTTCAGTTTTCACGTATGTTTGGCTATGTAACTTTATTTTCTATTAGTGAAATGAATTATGTGGTTGCTCTCAGAAAAATATCTTGGGCGTATTAATTATTAGCACGAAAATTGTACGAGGGAGGCATGCAGAAGAAAGAGGGAGACATGCACGGATTCTTTGGACCCAGTCTTGTTTGACCGATCCAATCTGAAACTAGGATTACGCGATCGTTGGGGAGGTTGTTACTGTGCACCCTACATTAAGGATTGCATGCAAAATAATACGCCTAAGATGTTGGAAAGGAGGGAGTACTACAAATTAGAGGAAATTTTATGCACAAACACGCAGGTACCGGCAATTAGTGAAGCAAAAGTGCAGGCAACGACAGTGAGCAGTACTCTACCATGATTCGGGATCGTGCTATACCTCGGTAACGCATCTTAGGGTTGATAGCCACCCTTATATGTTGATGTTTAAGCTTCACCTCCATTGTTGGTAACCCTCCAAACATCAGTGTCTAGGTAAACAACTTCATATTGTGTGACTACATTTTCCGGAACAATGACCACAACGGCCATTCCCCTTACGGCCTAGATAGCGTAGTGTGCACTTAATTAGTTGCACATGGGTGTCCCTCTGTTGATGCATAAATGAGCACACTTGTTGCACCGCATAAACAGTGTCTTGCCGGGTTAGTGTGAGATATTGAAAAGCCCCTCCAAGACTGCGATAGTGGGTGTGGTTTTGTAAAGGAGTGCCCTTCATGGAAGGCTCCTTAGAACGTGTATAAATGGGTATGTTTATGGGATTGCAGTTGAGCATGTGCACACGGTCTAGATGTTTGAGCGTGTACTGTTATTAAGAGATAAGCAAGCCACATCAATTACTTACGGCATTAATCTGAAGGAAGTGATCTACATCACCCAAATCATTCATGGAGAAGGAAGATTTGAGTGAATAATTGAATGGAGGGTGATTGTGGTGTCAATTAGTAGTGAGAATTATATTGTCAATGAAAAAAAGGTGGTAGAGGAACCATGATGGAAAATAAAAATCGAGGAATCACTCTTAGAAACAATTATATCGTTGCCCTGAAGGAAGTGATCTACATCACCCAAATCATTCATGGAGACGGAAGATTTGGGTGAGTGAATAATTGAATGGAGAGTGGTCGTGGTGTTAATTAGTAGTGAGAATTATATTGTCAATGAAAAAACAAGATAGGCGATAGAGGACCCATGATGCAAAATAAAAATAGAGGAATCACTCTTAGAAACAATTACATCGTTGCCACATGTCATACGTGGTGAGCAACCTCAAAGCAAAGAAACAACTACATCATTACTTGATCTTATGGTGAATCCTTGTGATTTATGCACTTACCAATTTCTTTTGCTCCTCGTGCGATTAATATTTTTGCTTATCTAGCAGATCCATAATTGACCCCGGCATCGACCGTTGTTGATCACAAAGCTTTCTCCATGATTTGCACGACCGCCCTATCGAGCCTTCGGGGAAATCCAGCCCAACCAAAAGACACCACCATCTCTTCCACTCTGGTCAGATACGTCCCAGTGGTGAGGAAAGCACTCTTCAGTAATGCCTCCAAGGAGGAGAAGGACGCCCATGGGAGCCATCATCACCGGCAATGACCTGCATTGAACCCAAACCTTTCACCCAAAGCCTAATTGACGGTGTCCTGGACTAAGAGGTACCAACCTAGTTGGTCCACTGTCCATGCGCTGAGCTTATGGCCCACCGATCTCACAAGGAAGGACTCTAGAAGCCTCGATCTCAAACGTGACCAAGATGGACTCAGTCGAAGACTTATCGTGTACTTCAGGGACTGCTCCACCAATTGGCATGATTATCCCTAGTTGACAACCAACCATGTGTAACCCTAGATACCCCTGGTGCCTATATAAGCCGGAGGGTTTAGTCCGTAGAGACAAAATCACAATAACCAGCCTTACGGTTTGGAACACAACATACGATCTCGAGGTAGCTAGGTCAAACATGTATTCGATACTCCATCATCAATATAATCAAGCAGGACGTAGGGTTTTACCTCTTCAAGAGGGCCCAAACTTGGGTAAAATATCGTGCCCTTCGTCTCCTGTTACTATCGTTTCTAGATCCATAGCTCGGGACTCCCTACCCGAGATCTGCAAGTTTTAGTACTGAAATTGGTATTTTCATTGAGAGTTCCATTGTGTGGTCGAAAAGGATCAATGGCTTATCTGCAGATCAACAACGACACTGGCTACGGTGACATATTCGTCCCCGACCACCTCTTTGCGTTTGGCAGCTTTGTTCTGCACGCCAATTCAGCCGGTCACCTCGACCGTGTCAAAAACTTCGTCCCAAACCAGATCATCACTTTCGCGAGCTTGGAGTGCACCGCCGACTCGCGCGGTAATCTCGCCCTCTCTGGCTGGATGCCGGATCGGCTTGAGAACTCTTCGGACATCCTGACCTTAACCACAGAGCCAACCCCTGATCCGGGCCTCAGATCAGATCTCGTGTCAGAGCCGACCTCGAGTATGGACTTGATCATCGCCACGTTGGACACAATTTTAAGCACGGATCCGACCACTGCCACCTAAGATCTTGACCTCGAGTCTAGCCCGACCTCAGACTCTGCATTAAACTTGGGCCCGACCTCTCAGCCGGTGAACCAGGAGTCAACCCTGGCCAACCAAGAACATGAAGTTGCGTCAAACAACCCATGGAGAATTTTCCATATCAACATGGCCTACAGTCAGGATATTGAGGATCTTTCGGAGTTAAACGAGATGCTAGAACGAATCCATATCTAGCGATGTCATCCTTAGTCTATGATCAGATCGGATGTAAAGCTGACGATAGGGAAATTTGTGCCCCTCCCACCATCCACCTAGTCGCTACAATCGAGGACTTAACCAACATACTAAACTACGGCTCTGATGAAGCAACCGACATGTATGAAAATGACGGCGACACATCACGAGCGGCTTCACCTATGGCCATACCCCATATTGGCAGCTGGGCCACGACCTGTACATGATCGACACCCTTAAGGACGCCGAGGAGAAGAAAAAAGGCCCCTCGAAGCACTGACCTTCTCAGAGGCGACCCAAGGGTACCGGTAGAGGCAAGGAGAGCCAAACCAACAACAGGGATGCCATCGACACTAATGCCTCACTACATTAGGCACCTGGGAGGAAGCATAAATGCTTCAAGCTGCGACTGGGCCGCGACTCTTCTTCTATATTCATCAATGGTGAACTATGCCAAACAGAGAAAAACGACAACACTGCCACACCACACTATGACAACAAGCTCAAAGCGATGTTGACACCACTACAACCACTATCCACTGGACCAGCCGACACACGAGGTCCAGCTCAACCCCACACAAGCAAGCACCCCTCCAAACCACTGCTCCATCCGAACCGCCACCATCATTGCATCCCTCATGCAACCACCACCATTCGACACCTCGGAGCCAACCCGCCACCAAAAACAGTCCGTCGTGCCGTCCTTGAGCCCAACCGCACCACCAACGTACACTCGGGTCAAAGCTCACGCGACCATAGAGAGATGACGCACAACCACAACAGCGCCAGCACACTGCAAAATGCCAATTAGCATCCCCGATGCACCTCCAACTACCACATCCGATAAGCGCCACACTAACCCATCTCCATGCCGCCACCACGGCCTGGCCGAGTTGGGTGGCAGGTGCTCAAGCCGTCTGCCAAAGCAACCCCGCTGACAAACATGAGTCGAGCAACAGGCTCGCATGACCCCGATTGGGCCTGCCTTCACCAGGCCCGAGCCTAAGGGTCTGTGCGCTTGCACAGGGCCCCCTCGCTTTCAGGGGCCTCCAAATTTATTTGCAACAGTATATATACTAAGCTAAAAAAATGTAACCTTTTGGGCCTCTTGGACTGGTGTCCTGGACCTGGAGCAGCCCCGACTAGTCTATGCCTCATCCATATAGGATCGATCCAATGAAAAAGAAAAAAAAATCAGTGATCGATCGTCATCGACACGAGCGAAGCGACGAGGTGTCTCTTCGTCTATTCGTCTGGCACTGGCGGCAGGTTAGTGTTCTTCCGATCCTTCCTTTCCTTCCTTACAAATCTCATGACTCCGTTCCAACTTCCAGCGCTATAGGCCCTTTTCAGGATTCAAGAGGACAGGAGCAGCATGAACGGCCGGACAACAACAGAAGGGAGGACCTGAACTGAATCACCTGAAAGGCAAGGAAAGTTCAGGCCAATCTCCCGATCTTCGTTTTTTAAGCGTCGTCGCGTCAATACCTAGCAATCCTGACATCCTGTGAGCCCTTTGGCCTTTACTTTGAAATTTTGATATCTGCCAGTTGTTTGATTCTTCCAAAATCTTACAGTTAAGTTTAATATTCTTTTCATCTATTAGGTGTCTAGTATTGCAAGATCCAAGTCATGTCTGCATTTAGAAAACATGAATCTGGTTACAAAAAGCGTTTGAAGAAACAAAAAAAAAGAGGATTTAACTCTGTCTCAAAAAGGAGATATGGATAATTTTGTCATAAGAATACCACAAGTGTCGCCCGATAATCAGTCACTTGATAGAGAGCATGCTCCGGATAATAATGTTGACAATGATCCTAGCCCTAGAGATGCCGAGACAGAGATAGAAAATAATGTTGAGAGTGAAGAAAATTGTGATGACATCGGGGCTAGTAATACTGATGGTAACTTGAATACTTCACCTACTGCAGACGTTGGTGATTCTTTTCAGTTTGACATATTTGATCCAAGAAATTGGGATTCCCTTAATTCTAAGCAAATTGATATTTTAGCACAAAAGGGCCCTCAAAGGGACATGTCATTTAAGAAAGGTCGTAAGGATAAATATAAAAGGAGGTTTTCTGCACTATTCTACACTAGAATTCTATCGAATGGAGAGTGCAATAGGGATTGGCTTGTCTATTCTGAGGAACTCGATAAAGTGTTTTGCTTCGGTTGTAAATTATTCGCAAAAGGGTATCGAAAAGGTAATTTGGCAAATGAGGGGTATAATGATTGGACACATCTTGGCACTAGACTTAAAGAGCATGAGACAAGTGCAGATCATGTTTTGAATATGACAACTTGGTATGAGTTGCGTACTAGATTACAAAAGCATGAAACAATTGATAAAGCTGCTCAACGACAACTTGAGAGTGAAAAGGAGCACTGGAGAAAAGTTCTGTCCAGAATCGTTTGCATTGTAAAATTTCTTGCCAGGCATAATCTAGCCTTTCGTGGTACTAACAGAAAATTGTATGAAGATAGCAATGGCAATTTCTTGGGTTTGGTTGAGATGTTGGCTGAATTTGACCAGGTTATTCAAGAGCATGTCCGTCGTATTACAAATGAAGAAACTCATACTCATTATCTTGATTTTAATTCAGAATGAGTTGATACACCTGCTTGCTTCCGCTATTAGGTATGAGATTGTTAAGAAAATAAAGAGTGCAAAGTACTTCTCTGTCATACTTGATTGTACCCCAGATGCAAGCCATCAAGAAAAAATGTCTATAATCATAAGATATGTTGATTCATCTTCTAGTCATGTTTGCATAGAAGAATCCTTTCTAGGATTTTTAGATGTAAATGATACGACTGGGCAAGGGCTTTTTGAAGTGCTAGAGAATGAACTAAAGCTTCTTGATCTTGATATAGATGATGTGAGAGGACAAGGTTATGATAACGGGTCAAATATGAAAGGAAACCAGCAAGGTGTCCAAAGGAGACTTTTGAATGTAAATCCTAGAGCATTCTATTCTGCTTGTGGTTGTCATAGCCTTAATTTGACACTTTGTGATATGGCTAAGACTTGCGGTAAAGCTAAAGACTTCTTTGGAATCATCCAACGCATATATACGACTTTTGCTAATTCTACTAAGAAATGGCAGATTCTGAAAAATAACATAACAGGATTAACTCCCAAGTCAGTGTCAGCTACACGCTGGGAGAGTCGTGTTGACAGTGTTAAAGCTATTCGACTTCAATGTGCAGACATTCGGGAGGCCCTACTTCAGGTACCCAATATTTTCATATTGTTATGATGTAATTCTTTAGTTTTCTCTAACTATAACATATATTTTCTTTATTTTCATTTCAGGTATCGAGACTGATAATGATACAAAAACGAGCAGTGAGGCTAAAGGTTTGGCAAATAATGAACTTGGAGAGTATGAATTTATAGTGGCGATAGTCATTTGGTATGAGGTATTGTATGCTGTTAATTTAGTAAGCAAACACTTGCAAGAAAAGGATATGCTTATTGATGTTGCTATTGAGAAAGTGCAAGGATTGCTTTCTTTCTTCAAGGGTTATAGGGACACTGGTTTTTTAGAAGCATTGGAGACAGCCAAAGTAATTGCACTTGAGATGGATATTGGTACAACATTCCGTAAAAGACGAGAAATTAAAAGAAAGAGACATTTTGATGAGAACCCAGATGATGCAAATGTTGCCACACAGTCTGCAGAGGAATCATTCAGAGTCAACTATTTTTTACGTATTGTTGATCAAGCAATTCTCTCACTTACAAGCAGATTTGACCAATATCAGGGTTACCAGAAAATATTTGGTTTCTTGTTTACCTCTGAAACATTGCAGTCATTGGATAAGAATAGCTTGAAAACTTCTTGTGACAATCTTGAGGTTGCTCTTAAAAAGGATGGGAAGTCTGACATTGATGCTAATGATCTTTATGTGGAGTTGATGTTTCTTCAAAATTTCGTGCCAAAAGAAAATATTGGGCCAGTTGAAATTCTAAAGTTTTTGAAGCGGCATGATTGTTTCCCCAATGCATGTATTGCATATAGAGTTCTGTTGACTATCCCTGTGACTGTTGCTTCGGCAGAACGGAGCTTTTCTAAATTGAAGCTATTGAAGTCCTATATGCGCACTACCATGACACAACAAAGGCTCACTGATTTGGCCACAATAGCACTGGAGAGTAATCTATTGGACAAGATTGATTATGAGGATATTATTACAAAGAACACTAAAAGAATGATGTTGTTTAAGTGAAGACTGAAGACCATACAATCAATAATAGGTACAATTTTTATATTTTCCAGTTGGTATCTAATATATTATGAACTTTATATTATTATAGTTATGTTTATGTAGTGTTTTTCTTAGTGAGATAAGGCCCATTTTAGAGTTTCGCACAGGGCCTCCGATTTTGCCGGCTCGGCCCTGGCCTTCACCCAACTACCACCACGAGCCAACGCGTCATCCAGATCCGGCCGCCGGCCCTGTGGACGCCACCACCGTAACATGCCACGGGATACCTGACGCCTCCATCGTCGGTGCTCGTCGATCCGCCTATCAATCATGGAGTCAGCGTGTTCACACGGTCCCTGCATCTCCCTGTCCTCCTATGGTAACTAGCTAGGGTGGCTACCGCCATCGTGTCACCTGCAGGTGGAAATGGCGGCCGAGGATAGAGTCAAAAGAGGAGGTAGGTAGACGGCGGGATTTGGTAGCCCAGTAGCCCTGCGGAAGCAGCTGCAAAAAGTTGAATGTGCATATATGTGTTTGTGCCCGATCACATTCGAATACAGAATTTTGTTTGACTTCAAGCTAGTTCCATAAATCTTAATTTAATAGGATTACATGAATTTGTTATTGACGGGAATATTCAGGAATTTTCACCCCTTAGGTTGTGACATTCAAGTCATTTGTTCGTGTTGAGCTTGACTGCATATTAAAATCTTGTGTGTCTTTCTTGAGTAGGCAAATCCGTGGCAATCACATGGGGAAGAATAACATACCTTAATTTGTTCTGGTATATCAAGTGAAAATAGATTCAAAATTAAAACAATGAATTTTGGGAATGAAGGGGGAGAATATATGTAGGCTCCGATTTAGCGCGCGCGCACGCGCACGCACACGCACACGCACACGCACACGCACACGCACGCACGCACGCACGCACGCACACACACACACACACACACACACACACACACACACACACACACACACACACACACATGAAAACTCACCGACAACTAGCAAAGTCATAAAACCACGTTTCTGTAGAAAGCAGCTAACATTGTAATTTTGATACATGCTGCAACGACATTGAGCAGCTAGAAATCCAGAGGGAGAAGCCACATCAGACCCTTACGGTGATTAGTAATGTTATAGTTGCTAGTCATGTAATATCCTGTTGACTTGATCCTATCCACTCCATTGATTTTTTTGTCTTTCCTACAATACAAATGTTTGCCGCAGTTACATCTCATCAATTGCACATCATTACAGATGCGATTAGTATCACCTGGTAAATTGAAATGGTGGTAGTAGATGTGGTTTCTCTCTACTCCGCCACGCCTATCTGCTGGCACGTACATCATTTTGGAGCACCTGGTACTAAGGAACAAGGCATGGTCGTCCAATGTAGTCACTTCTGCCCAGCTGTAGCCGTAACACGTATTTTTATTTAGCTCAAACAACTTGAAGAAAAGCCTGTTTTGCTGCACTGTCCACTGGGCTCTTTTGGCCATCAACATCCTGTCGCCATGCTTGAAAATGTAGCTGATGTCGTCGGATCCCACACACTTGGGTAGTTGATTCCAGGGCCGAGCCGGCAAAATCGGAGGCCCTGTGCGAAACTCTAAAATGGGCCTTATCTCACTAAGAAAAACACTACATAAACATAACTATAATAATATAAAGTTCATAATATCTTAGATACCAACTGGAAAATATAAAAATTGCACCTATTATTGATTGTATGGTCTTCAGTCTTCACTTAAACAACATCATTCTTTTAGTGTTCTTTGTAATAATATCCTCATAATCAATCTTGTCCAATAGATTACTCTCCAGTGCTATTGTGGCCAAATCAGTGAGCCTTTGTTGTGTCATGGTAGTGCGCATATAGGACTTCAATAGCTTCAATTTAGAAAAGCTCCGTTCTGCCGAAGCAACAGTCACAGGGATAGTCAACAGAACTCTATATGCAATACATGCATTGGGGAAACAATCATGCCGCTTCAAAAACTTTAGAATTTCAACTGGCCCAATATTTTCTTTTGGCACGAAATTTTGAAGAAACATCAACTCCACATAAAGATCATTAGCATCAATGTCAGACTTCCCATCCTTTTTAAGAGCAACCTCAAGATTGTCACAAGAAGTTTTCAAGCTATTCTTATCCAATGACTGCAATGTTTCAGAGGTAAACAAGAAACCAAATATTTTCTGGTAACCCTGATATTGGTCAAATCTGCTTGTAAGTGAGAGAATTGCTTGATCAACAATACGTAAAAAATAGTTGACTCTGAATGATTCCTCTGCAGACTGTGTGGCAACATTTGCATCATCTGGGTTCTCATCAAAATGTCTCTTTCTTTTAATTTCTCGTCTTTTACGGAATGTTGTACCAATATCCATCTCAAGTGCAATTACTTTGGCTGTCTCCAATGCTTCTAAAAAACCAGTGTCCCTATAACCCTTGAAGAAAGAAAGCAATCCTTGCACTTTCTCAATAGCAACATCAATAAGCATATCCTTTTCTTGCAAGTGTTTGCTTACTAAATTAACAGCATACAATACCTCATACCAAATGACTATCGCCACTATAAATTCATACTCTCCAAGTTCATTATTTGCCAAACCTTTAGCCTCACTGCTCGTTTTTGTATCATTATCAGTCTCGATACCTGAAATGAAAATAAAGAAAATATATGTTATAGTTAGAGAAAACTAAAGAATTACATCATAACAATATGAAAATATTGGGTACCTGAAGTAGGGCCTCCCGAATGTCTGCACATTGAAGTCGAATAGCTTTAACACTGTCAACACGACTCTCCCAGCGTGTAGCTGACACTGACTTGGGAGTTAATCCTGTTATGTTATTTTTCAGAATCTGCCATTTCTTAGTAGAATTAGCAAAAGTCGTATATATGCGTTGGATGATTCCAAAGAAGTCTTTAGCTTTACCGCAAGTCTTAGCCATATCACAAAGTGTCAAATTAAGGCTATGACAACCACAAGCAGAATAGAATGCTCTAGGATTTACATTCAAAAGTCTCCTTTGGACACCTTGCTGGTTTCCTTTCATATTTGACCCGTTATCATAACCTTGTCCTCTCACATCATCTATATCAAGATCAAGAAGCTTTAGTTCATTCTCTAGCACTTCAAAAAGCCCTTGCCCAGTCGTATCATTTACATCTAAAAATCCTAGAAAGGATTCTTCTATGCAAACATGACTAGAAGATG
Source organism: Triticum urartu (assembly GCF_003073215.2). Classification (NCBI taxonomy): domain Eukaryota; kingdom Viridiplantae; phylum Streptophyta; class Magnoliopsida; order Poales; family Poaceae; genus Triticum; species Triticum urartu. The sequence continues at coordinate 24,820,684 of NC_053023.1, forward strand.
AATCAACATATCTTATGATTATAGACATTTTTTCTTGATGGCTTGCATCTGGGGTACAATCAAGTATGACAGAGAAGTACTTTGCACTCTTTATTTTCTTAACAATCTCATACCTAATAGCGGAAGCAAGCAGGTGTATCAACTCATTCTGAACTTAAAATCAAGATAATGAGTATGAGTTTCTTCATTTGTAATACGACGGACATGCTCTTGAATAACCGGGTCAAATTCAGCCAACATCTCAACCAAACCCAAGAAATTGCCATTGCTATCTTCATACAATTTTCTGTTAGTACCACGAAAGGCTAGATTATGCCTGGCAAGAAATTTTACAATGCAAACGATTCTGGACAGAACTTTTCTCCAGTGCTCCTTTTCACTCTCAAGTTGTCGTTGAGCAGCTTTATCAATTGTTTCATGCTTTTGTAATCTAGTACGCAACTCATACCAAGTTGTCATATTCAAAACATGATCTGCACTTGTCTCATGCTCTTTAAGTCTAGTGCCAAGATGTGTCCAATCATTATACCCCTCATTTGCCAAATTACCTTTTCGATACCCTTTTGCGAATAATTTACAACCGAAGCAAAACACTTTATCGAGTTCCTCAGAATAGACAAGCCAATCCCTATTGCAATGCTCTCCATTCGATAGAATTCTAGTGTAGAATAGTGCAGAAAACCTCCTTTTATATTTATCCTTACGACCTTTCTTAAATGACATGTTCCTTTGAGGGCCCTTTTGTGCTAAAATATTGATTTTCTTAGAATTAAGGGAATCCCAATTTCTTGGATCAAATATGTCAATCTGAAAAGAATCAGCAACGTCTGCAGTAGGTGAAGTATTCAAGTTACCATCAGTATTACTAGCCCCGATGTCATCACAATTTTCTTCACTCTCAACATTATTTTCTATCTCTGTCTCGGCATCTCTAGGGCTAGGATCATTGTCAACATTATTATCCGGAGCATGCTCTCTATCAAGTGACTGATTATCGGGCGACACTTGTGGTATTCTTATGACAAAATTATCCATATCTCCTTTTTGAGACAGAGTTAAATCCTCTTTTTTTGTTTCTTCAAACGCTTTTTGTGACCAGATTCATGTTTTCTAAATGCAGACATGACTTGGATCTTGCAATACTAGACACCTAATAGATGAAAAGAATATTAAAATTAACTACAAGATTTTGGAAGAATCAAACAGCTGGCAGAAATCAAAATTTCAAAGTAAAGGCCAAAGGGCTCACAGATGTCAGGATTGCTAGGTATTGACGCGACGACGCTTAAAAAACGAAGATCGGGAGATTGGCCTGAACTTTCCTTGCCTTTCAAGTGATTCAGTTCAGGTCCTCCCTTCTGCTGTTGTCCGGCTGTTCATGCTGCTCCTGTCCTCTTGAATCCTGAAAAGGGCCTACAGCGCTGGAAGTTGGAACGGAATCATGAGATTTGTAAGGAAGGAAAGGAAGGATCGGAAGAACACTAACCTGCCGCCAGTGCCAGACGAATAGACGAAGAGACACCTCGTCGCTTCGCTCGTGTCGATGACGATCGATCGCTGATTTTTTTCTTTTTCATTGGATCGATCCTATGGATGAGGCATAGACTAGTCGGGGCTGCTCCAGGTCCAGGATACCAGGCCAAGAGGCCCAAAAGGTTAATTTTTTTAGCTTAGTATATATACTGTTGCAAATAAATTTGGAGGCCCCTGAAAGCGAGGGGGCCCTGTGCAAGCGCACAGGTAGCACACCCTTAGGCTCGGGCCTGGTTGATTCATGTCCAATTGGTAGGTCATGCTGACCACCAGATCACTTTTCTTGGTCATGCTAATGGTGTATATTTGTAGACTCCGGCGGAGTAGGCCACAGAGCTTCCCATCGTAGAAAGCGATGTCGTAGTAATGGTTGCGGTTTCTCGACCTCCACCAATTATGGTTGCGACATCCAACTTTGCACACCGCGAGCCCTCCCGTGATGGCGGCAAGGACGCAACGATTTGACATGGGGCGCTCCGAACACACTAACTTGTCGATGTATGGCGCCCGGCGTGGCGCGTTGCTTGGCGGAGAGTGGCGCCTCGACGCCAGAAAAGAGATTGACAATCATTAGCCAGTCACTAGCACCACCACCGCGAGAGGATGCGGCGGCGATCCAGCCTCCATCATGAAACCCGACCAGCCTGTTGTGGACTGCCTCGGGCGGGAGCTGAAGGCGTAAGGATACACCGTCCATGGGGCAGAATACGCGCATCTCGCCGCCATGATATAGCGAGAAGATGAGCCACGGCAAAGTCGGCGCCGGCCGTTGCCATGACTTGACGATGCGCCATGAGCGGCAGACTGCGGTGAAGCAGACGTGGTCAAGCGGAGAAGCGATCCGGCCGTAGACCTCGCTGAGAAGATCAGCCGGAAACTTGGACCACGTACCATCGGCCGGCGCCGCCGCAGCGGACGTGCTCACCTGGGCCGCCATCTTCGTCTTTCTCGATTTTGCGGATGGATTTGGATTGCTGAGGCTTGTGTGGATCGATGTAGTAGCTAGGGTTTGGCAGCTAAGGGTTTAGAAATTACCAACGTACTATATACTCCTCCTTTTTCCGTCGGGGCCAAGTAAACCGACAGCAATCAGCCAATCACGTCCTTTTTTTTTTTTTTGCATCGAGCAATCACGTCCCTACTTGAAGGAACTCATATTTTAGAAAAAAAAAATCAGTTTTGCTAAAGCACATCTAGATGTGCCATAAGTATTGCACATCTAAGTCATATGTCATTGATTTTACGCTAAGATTCGTGCAAACCTTTTCTTTGTCTTTTTTCTTTTTCTTTTTATACTTGATTCACTCACTTAGATGTGCAATAACTAGAGCACATCTAGATGTGCCCTAGACACACCCAAAAAAAATTGTATTTTATCGGGGTTTTCGGACGAAAGTACCAGGCCGTTTTTTCTTTTTATACTTGACACTACCAGAAATTATCTAGTTGCCGACGGCCTCATCTATGCCGACGGCGCCCGTCGGCATAAATGGACATATGCCGACGGCCAAGGGCAGGCCATAGGCGTAGAATAGCCGTCGGCATATGTGTATCTATGCCGACGGGGGCCGTCGGCATATTACGGCCGTCGGGACAGCTCGCGGTACGCCTACGGGGACCGTCGGCATAGAAGAGGCCGTTGGCATAGAAAGGGCCCACCTACCCGATTAGCGGCGACCGTTTGACGGCGTCAAAACTACGCCGACGGGGGATAACGGCGGCCGTCGGCATAGAATTGCTAACATCACCGATCCGCGCCGTCGACACGTCATCGATCCGAGGGAGTGAGGGCCTGTGGTGTGGCAGAGATATGCCGACGGCATAGCCGTCGGCATAGTCCTAGCCCATGCTATCTGCCACGTCATCAATCCGCGTGCAATGCCATGTCATCGATCCGTGGGATCGTAGCTCCGTGTGCGCAGCTATGCCGACGGCCTTGCCGTCGGCATACCTTTATTTTTTTATTTTTAGTTTATATATTTTTTATTTTGTATTTTTTCACAACATAAATGTGCCTTATCTAAACAAAAAACATGCCCCGATGGTATATCGATTGCCCCCCTCACGGACGTCACTGCCGCCGTGTCACGGAGGGGGGAAACGATCGACATGGAGGGAATCTGGTTAGAGGGGGGATTCGGGCTGGCCTTCGGGGTGTAGCTATGCTACCGAAACATCGCATGGGTCCCGATGCATGTGTGAAAGTGTTCTGGCATGCGTAGACGCCCGTCTTGGGGCTCCAATGTGGCCCCCTCCACGGAAGGCAGAGCCGCCGTCACTTGGAGGGGGTAAGGTGCGGGTGCGGTGGAACCGGAGGGAATCTAGTCTTGGGTTGGGTCCAAACCGTGTTCGGGGATGTTGCTATGGGCTGACCTATCGCAACCAGGCGGAAGAGTCCACCGGTCAAAGCCCGCCCGGCGAAAGTCAAAGGGCTAGATCTACTCGTCAACTAGGATTCGGGGTGGCCTTCGGGGTGTAGCTATGCCACCGAAACATCGCACGGATCCCGATGCATGTGTGAAAGTGTTCTGGCATGCGTAGACGCCCGTCTTGGGGCTCCATGGTGTGGCCCCCTCCACGGAAGGCAGAGCCGCCGTCACTTGGAGGGGGGATGGTGCGGGTGCGGTGGAACCGGAGGGAATCTAGTGTTGGGTTGGGTCCAAACCGTGTTCGGGGATGTTGCTATGGGCTGATCTATCGCAACCAGGTGGAAGAGTCCACCGGTCAAAGCCCGTCCGGCGAAAGTCAAAGGGCTAGATCTACTGGTCAACTGGGATTCGGGGTGGCCTTCGGGGTGTAGTTATGCCACCGAAACATCGCATGGGTCGCGATGCATGTGTGAAAGTGTTCTGGCATGCATAGACACCCATCTTGGGGCTCCGTGGTGTGGCCCCCCTCCACGAAAGGTAGAGCAGCCGTCAGTTAGAGGGGGGGATGGTGCGGGTGCGGTGGAACCGGGAGGGAATCTAGTGTTGGGTTGGGTCCAGACTGTGTTCGGGGATGTTCCTATGGGCTGACCTATCGCAACCAGGTGGAAGAGTCCACCGGTCAAAGCCCGTCCGACAAAGTCAAAGGGCTAGATCTACTGGTCAACTGGGATTCGGGGTGGCCTTCGGGGTATAGCTATGCCACCGAAACATCGCACGGGTCCCGATGCATGTGTGAAAGTGTTCTGGCATGTGTAGACGCCCGTCTTGGGGCTCCGTGGTGTGGCCCCCCTCCACGGAAGGCAGAGCAGCCGTCACTTAGAGGGGGGGATGTGCGGGTGCGGTGGAACCGGAGGGAATCTAGTGTTGGGTTGGGTCCAGACCGTGTTCGGGGATGTTGCTATGGGCTGACCTATCACAACCAGGTGGAAGAGTCCACCGGTCAAAGCCCGTCCAGCGAAAGTCAAAGGGCTAGATCTACTGGTCAACTGGGATTCGGGGTGGCCTTCGGGGTGTAGCTATGCCACCGAAACATCGCACGGGTCTCGATGCATGTGTGAAAGTGTTCTGGAATGCGTAGACGCCCGTCTTGGGGCTCCGTGGTGTGGCCCCCTTCCACGGAAGGCAGAGCAGCCGTCACTTAGAGGGGGGGATGGTGCGGGTGCGGTGGAACCGGAGGGAATCTAGTGTTGGGTTGGGTCCAAACCGTGTTCGGGGATGTTCCTATGGGCTGACTTATCGCAACCAGGTGGAAGAGTCCACCGGTCAAAGCCCGTCCGGCGAAAGTCAAAGGGCTAGATCTACTGGTCAACTGGGATTCGGGGTGGCCTTCGGGGTGTAGTTATGCCACCGAAACATCGCATGGGTCGCGATGCATGTGTGAAAGTGTTCTGGCATGCGTAGACACCCATCTTGGGGCTCCGTGGTGTGGCCCCCCTCCACGGAAGGTAGAGCAGCCGTCAGTTAGAGGGGGGGATGGTGCGGGTGCGGTGGTACCGGAGGGAATCTAGTGTTGGGTTGGGTCCAGACTGTGTTCGGGGATGTTCCTATGGGCTGACCTATCGCAACCAGGTGGAAGAGTCCACCGGTCAAAGCCCGTCCGACGAAAGTCAAAGGGCTAGATCTACTGGTCAACTGGGATTCGGGGTGGCCTTCGGGGTATAGCTATGCCACCGAAACATCGCACGGGTCCCGATGCATGTGTGAAAGTGTTCTGGCATGTGTAGACGCCCGTCTTGGGGCTCCGTGGTGTGGCCCCCCTCCACGGAAGGCAGAGCAGCCGTCACTTAGAGGGGGGATGGTGCGGGTGCGGTGGAACCGGAGGGAATCTAGTGTTGGGTTGGGTCCAGACCGTGTTCGGGAATGTTCCTATGGGCTGACTTATCGCAACCAGGTGGAAGAGTCCACCGGTCAAAGCCCGTCCGGCGAAAGTCAAAGGGCTAGATCTACTGGTCAACTGGGATTCGCGGTGGCCTTCGGGGTGTAGGTATGCCACCGAAACATCGCACGGGTCCCGATGCATGTGTGAAAGTGTTCTGGCATGCGTAGACGCCCGTCTTGGGGCTCCGTGGTGTGGCCCCCCTCCACGGAAGGCAGAGCAGCCGTCACTTAGAGGGGGGGATGGTGCGGGTGCGATGGAACCGAAGGGAATCTAGTGTTGGGTTGGGTCCAAACCGTGTTTGGGGATGTTGCTATGGGCTGACCTATCACAACCAGGTGGAAGAGTCCACCGGTCAAAGCCCGTCCGGCGAAAGTCAAAGGGCTAGATCTACTGGTCAACTAGGATACGGGGTGGCCTTCGGGGTGTAGCTATGCCACCGAAACATGGCATGGGTCGCGATGCATGTGTGAAAGTGTTCTGGCATGCGTAGACACCCGTCTTGGGGCTCCGTGGTGTGGCCCCCCTCCACGGAAGGTAGAGCAGCCATCAGTTAGAGGGGGGATGGTGCGGGTGCGGTGGAACCGGAGGGAATCTAGTGTTGGGTTGGGTCCAGACTGTGTTCGGGGATGTTCCTATGGGCTGACCTATCGCAACCAGGTGGAAGAGTCCACCGGTCAAAGCCCGTCCGACGAAAGTCAAAGGGCTAGATCTACTGGTCAACTGGGATTCGGGGTGGCCTTCGGGGTATAGCTATGCCACCGAAACATCGCACGGGTCCCGATGCATGTGTGAAAGTGTTCTGGCATGTGTAGACGCCCGTCTTGGGGCTCCGTGGTGTGGCCCCCCTCCACGGAAGGCAGAGCAGCCGTCACTTAGAGGGGGGATGGTGCGGGTGCGGTGGAACCGGAGGGAATCTAGTGTTGGGTTGGGTCCAGACCGTGTTCGGGGATGTTGCTATGGGCTGACCTATCACAACCAGGTGGAAGAGTCCACCGGTCAAAGCCCGTCCAGCGAAAGTCAAAGGGCTAGATCTACTGGTCAACTGGGATTCGGGGTGGCCTTCGGGGTGTAGCTATGCCACCGAAACATCGCACGGGTCTCGATGCATGTGTGAAAGTGTTCTGGAATGCGTAGACGCCCGTCTTGGGGCTCCGTGGTGTGCCCCCTTCCACGGAAGGCAGAGCAGCCGTCACTTAGAGGGGGGGATGGTGCGGGTGCGGTGGAACCGGAGGGAATCTAGTGTTGGGTTGGGTCGGGGTGTAGCTATGGGTGGGGCTATGGGTGGAACTTATAACGTATGGATTAGTGAACTATTTAAACAGGTCAAATTGCTTGTCCCTGGGCGAGGTGGGACTATTTTTTCGAAAAAAAGTGGTTGCCATCTATGCCTACGGCCTTGCTGTCGGCACCTGGAGGGGGGAAACGGACGCGTGGGGTCTACACGGAGGGGATCTTGCTGTGGGTCTGGCCCGGATGTTGCTCCAAAGTGTTCCTATGGGCTGACCTAACACAACCGGGTGGGGAGGTCCACTGGTCAAAGCCCGTCCGTGCAAAGTCAAAGGGCTAGATCCCGTGGTCAAACGCTACAGGGTTAGGCGGGACGGGGGCACTGGGGGGTAGCAATGCCACCGGAGCTGCTCGAATTCGGCGCCTCCCCTCCCCTCCCCTCTGTGTGGTTCCGGGAGAGGAGAGGGCTGAGCGGTTTAAAAAAATAAAAAATCTATATGAAATAATAATACATAAAAAAGGAAAATTATAACTATAATTTTTTTTAAAAATCTATATAAAATAAAAAAGAATAAATATATAACTATAAGAAAACATTAAAAAATTTATATAAAATAAAAAAACTATGCCTACGGCTAAGCCGTCGGCATAGGTGCCACGTGGCATCACTACATATGCCGACGGCTTAGCCGTCGGCATAGTTGCCTTATCCATATCCAGTCAACCCCCTCCACTCATTCGTCCCCGGCCAGATCCCGCGCGCCCCCGAGCCCGACCCGCGCTGCCGCCGCCGCCCGCCGCTGCTCCCCGCCGCCCGCGACGCTCCCGCCGCCCGCCCGCCGCCGCTCCACCCGTGCCACTCTCCCCTTCCCTCGCCCATCCTCCCTCCCCGCCGTCCTCGCCGTCTCCACCCCTGCCTCCCCCGTCGCCATCTGAAGCCGCCATCGCCCCGGCCTCCCCCTACCGCGCTGCGCCGCCCGGGCCTCCCCCGACCCCAACGCCGCACCGGCCTCCCCCCGACCGCGAGCCGGCCGCAGCTCCTGCCTGCCCGCGCGCCCGGCCCTCCCGTCCCCGGCCGCCCCTGCCTCGGCCCTCCACCGCCGCCCCTGCTCGCCCGCTGCCCCGGCCGCCCCTGCCTCGGCCCTCCACCGCCGCCCCCTGCTCGCCCGCTGCCCCGGCCGCCCTGCCTCGCCGTCCCGGCTGGCCTGGTGAGCTTTTTTTTCATTTTTTGCATTTTTTACTGCTTGTTATGTGATAGATGCATGTTGTATGGATGAATGGATGGATTGATGTATATTGGTTAGTTATTTTATCATGATGATCTTGCTAAAAAAATGTTGTCAAATGTTGTCAAATGTATGTGATAGATGCATGTTGTCAAATGTTGTCAAATTTGAAGAACAAAATTGGTATATTTGAGATGTTGTCAAATAGCTATAGTTTCATTTTGTGATGTTGACAAAATTGGTATCTGATGAGTAGTTATTTTATCATGATGATCTTGCTAAAATAAATTGAAGAACAAAATTTGACACTTGATGAAAATTAGGATTTGAAGTATCATGATGATCTAAGACCTTGACTAGATGTCATTAGCAATATGATTTTTTTCATAGTTTGAAGTGTCAATGCTTTATGTGATGTGGTGCCGTCAAATTTTTTGACTCGGTAAAATTTACAGGCTTTGTGGTATTTCATCTCCCTGGAGCCTTCGTCGTCTGGGTTTGGTCCGTGATCCTCTAGTGAGGTACACTCTAGGGAGGAGGAGGAGGAGGAGGAGGTGGTGGTGGTGGAGGAGGAGGAGGTGGAGGAGGAGGCAGGCGAGGAGGAGGAGGAGGAGGAGGTTGGGGAGGAGGTTGGGGAGGGGGAGGCAGGCGAGGAGGAGGGTGGTGGCAGGGATGATGGTGGTGACGGGAAGGGGGTTGACAAGAAGGGGTGGCTGCGTGGCAACGCAAAGCTACCAAAGCAGGTTCCTGCTACTGAGGAGCAGAAGTGGCTCATTGAGCCCACGGGAAAAGAGTAAGTGGTTCATTATTTTGCTTCTCACATGCTTATTCCGGTTGTTATTTATTTTGCTTGTCACATGCTAATAGTTCATTCTTTTGAAGCAACTGGATATATTCTAAAGGGGTCCGTATTCCCAACGGCCTCATCACCATCTTGCTGAAGTTATATTGGCCGGGGTTGTACTGTCCTGATCCAGTCAGGCAGCCGGACCGTCGGGTTTTGGCCACGAGCTGGGACCACTGGGAAGCGGCCCGCCACGCGGACCATGAGACCCATGCCAAGGCCGTGATCACTACTTTCTGGGTGAGTTCTCTTCAGAAGCACACATCCATTCTAGTTTCATGAATGATTTAACTCATGGCTTCTTCCATTCTTGTTTCATGCATGATTGTAGACATTCTATCGAGTTCTTCCGGAGCACAGGGCTAGAGCGGACCAGGTCGTGCTGCGCCAATGCAAGAAGAAGGCCCGCCAGATGCAGTACGAGGTGCGCTATGTGGCCATCTCCACATACTACCACGACTATCTTGGTGTGAAGATGACCAAGGAAGAAGCGCGGAGGATGGGCATTACCTTGGAGAGGCCCGAGTTCTTGGCGGTAAGTATAAAAGATTTTTCATTATGCTTTCATATATTATGCTTTCATTACCTTGTGGTACATTATGCTTTATGCTTTATGCTTCCATAACACCAATTTGGACACACCTACATGCCATTATGCTTTTATTATGTAGGTGTGTCCAAATTGGTGTTATGGAAAAGACGAGTCCTGGGCGGCATTGGTGGATCTTTGGTGTGATGAGGCTGGAGCCTGGGCGGCTATGAGAACCAAAAATAAGGCTAACCGAGGGACAGAGGGAGTACATGCTCAGGGAAACCGAAACCACTATCTCCACAAGGCAGTTAATGTATGACTAACCCCATTAAACATTCTTCTTCTCCTATTTACCATCACTTTCTTATGTATGACTAACCTCTGTTTGGTGGTGCAGGAGGAGAAACTGAAGCGGCCGCTCTCAGACATGCAGGCGTGGGAGATCGCCCATACGCGGAAGGACTCCAAGCCTGGCGAGCCCCAGTACTACGGCTAGAAGACCGCGGGGAGGAAGCAGGCCTACTCTGAAGCGTATCTGAAGTTGCATCCTGACACACCTGACCCCATTGCGGCGCCTCTGGACGACAGGGCGGTGGTGAGCATGGGGCCCAAGGAGCACGGTCGGGAGGCGGTTCTCGATGCTGTGATCACTCCTAGTATCTCCTACACACAGCTTCGTCGGATCGACCAAAGCCTGAGCCAGCGCACGAGCCAGCCAGTGACCAGTACACAGTCCCTCTTTCAGGAGCAACAATCTGTAAGTATTTTCCCTCTTATCTTCATTGCTCACTTCATTTTCCGCATTTAGTAGTTTTATGAGTTCCATCATGTCATACCGTAGGCCTACATGGAGTACACACGCCAGGAGACCATGGCGTGGCATCAGAGGCTTTATGAACACCAAGTGCAGAGGGATAGCCAGATGCAGCAGGCTTTTCAGGATATGGCGGCCGGCAGGTGTCCTCAGTTCCCTCCAGCACAATGCCCTCCAGCACAACCAGTGCTGATGAGCTTTGAGGAGTTTGTGGCATAGAACGCTGGCCCCTCGCCGGTTAGTTCATCCCCAATCTATTCACCCAAAGCATGTCATGCCTTTCAACACAGTCATATATCCCGTGCATATGTCTTTTCAACATCCAGGGAACATGTGGATCTACCGTTGGCGGCGGTCTTCGCAGCACTCCGGAGACACGGAGCCCGACCACTCTGATCCACGGAGGCGGAGGCGGAGGCGGAGGCGGTCTTGGCGGTAGCGCTGCCGCTAGCACTGACGACCTGGGCTTTGGCCGTCTTGGCGGTGACGACCTCCGCGGTGCTCGATGATCCTTGTGTGGTGATGATGCTTGAGATGACTTGTGTGTGGTGATGATCATTTAGATGACTTGTGTGCTTCTCTATATGCTTATGTTGGTTGTGATGATGTTCATTTAGAGACTTGTGTGTGATGATGCTTATGCATATATTGTTGTGATGGTGCCGGATGATATCCCGTTGTGTTTTATATGTCTATCTCATCATATATATCTGCTGATATGTGCTGCTATTTGAATTGAATTGATCTGAAAACAAACAGAAAAAAGAAAAAAAAGCAAAAGCAAACTACGCCGACGGCTAGGCCGTCGGCATAGGGCTAGCGTGAGCTCCCAGTAGCTGACACGTGGGCGCCTATGCCGACGGCCTAGCCGTCGGCTTAGTTTAAAAACGGTGCCGACGGCTAGGCCGTCGGCATAGGCGCCCACGTGTCAGCTACTGGGAGCTCTGTATGAAGGACTATGCCGACGGCCTGGCCGTCGGCTTAGTTTCAAATTATGCCGACGGCCCGGCCGTCGGCATAGACCTGGTCCTAGAGCAGCGGCTGGTCGCCACGTGGCACCCCTATGCCGACGATCTAGCCGTCGGCATAGGTTTTGACTAAGCCGACGGCTAGGCCGTAGGCATAGTGGTGCCACGTGGCGATCAATCATTGGGCAGACTTGACGGCGGCTGCCGTTAGGCGTGATAGTTGCCGACGGCCGGGGCCGTCGGCATAGATGTACGGCCCCCGTCGGCGTATTATATATGCCGACGGCTTTTCTAAGCCGACGGCCTCCCTGGCTGTGCCGACGCATATGTTGCCGACGGCCCTATGCCGACGGGGGCCGTCGGCATAGGTCTACCCCGACGGGACTCAGGCCTATGCCGACGGCCAGGGCGATTCCGGTAGTGTGATTCACTCACTTAGATGTGCAATAACTAGAGCACATGTAGATGTGCCCTAGACACACCCAAAAAATTGTATTTTATCGGGGTTTTTGGACGAAAGTACCAGGCCGTTTTTTCATTCAATTATATATGGGAGAAAAAACTGTACAGTGCGTATCGCACGATTACAGTTAGCAGTATAGCACAATTTGCTGTATCACACGATTACAGTTAGCAGAGCACGCAAAGTCGTCCAAGGAATAAACAATCCGATAACTAGGTGTAATTAAGAAGAGTTTACAAACAGAACAGACCATAAATTCGGTTTACAAAGGAACTACTCTCGCGGCGGTATCGAAGATCCTCTTTTGATCTTTCATGCAAAACATGGTACCCTGCATTGATGAACAATTTCTAAAAAACTTGGCATTTATGTCGGACTAAGACCCTGATCGGCAACCCTCCACTACGGAGCGGAGCGCCGTTCTAGCCACTCTCCAAATTATAATTCATGCCACTCCGCTCCCGAGCGGAGTTCCAAGACAGAGGAAGTCCGAACAGTCCCTAAATCTCCCACGATGTAAGCAAAACAAGGGAAGCTAGTCCCTCAGGGCATACTAAGTGATCCCAAATAAACGGTTAGAGGAGTAAAATTCAGGACCTAGCCGATCCCCAATCGGCATTAGTGGAGTTAAAATTATTTTCAGCTGCCGCTCATCGTGCTACCGGAGCTGCCGCCATCCCACCGGAACTGCCATTGCCAGTGAGGGAGTTGCAACCACAGGGCGAAAGTTGTTGCATGCGTGGATCCGGCGAGGAAGACATGAGATGACGCGGGCGGCCGGCGGTGAGGGGCGGCGACCGACGGCCATGGCGGCGAGCTGTTGCCGGCGCGGGATGGGTGCGCATCCTCGAGCAGACATGGCTCCCATGCGTGCCTGGTGGCTGGATTTGAGACGGGGGGAGGATGACGACATGATTTTTCACGGGATCTAAGGTGCAGGGGAAGAAGAGAACCTACTGTCACAGGATGAGACGGTTGGAATTAGGGGAATCGGACGGCTGCAGGCCGACCGGCTCAAGTTTGGGCCGGCGCGCCGGCACCTAGCACCCGCCTAATGTTATTAGGTATAGAAAATTAAAAAAGTATTAGTATCAGTATTGGGAAACGCTTGAAATCCACCGGCAGATCCTTCCGTTTTTGTCGATCGCTTTTTTTCTACGCGAGGCGTGTGCAAGTGGAGCCCAACCCTACTACTATCCTTATCCCAACTGAGTCATCTTCTTCTCTCATACTTCGCCTCCCCAATCCCCTTTGTCCTAAATCAACGCCCCCAGGGGAGAGCTCGCCCACGCCATGTGCGCACCTATGCTCACCACCGGCCCGCGCCAGCAGCCGCCGTTCACTCGTGAGGCAGGCCTCCGTCGTCGCCCTTTCCCTTCCTCTTTTTCTTCTCCTCCCACACCTCTCATTCCCTTCCCTCACAGACCAAGCTCCTGCTCGAGGTCATGATTGTCGGCGGCCCTTCATTTCCACCGTCGTCGTCGCTGCTTGCTGTCCGCTATGGAGAGTTTCGGCAACAAGACCTCTGTTGAAAACAAAAATGTAACAAGACCTCTATAGAAAGAAAGAAAATTGCAACAAGACCTCTGTTGCATGAAAAAACAATTGTAACAAGACCTTTGTTGCAAAAAAAATTGTAACAAGATGTCTGTTACAAACAAAAAAATCTGCAACTTGACCTATGTTGCAAAAATGTCCGAAACATGAACTGTGTTGCAGAAATATTTGCAACGCGACCTGTGTTGCAATGATAGAGGGTGACGCTCGGTCACTCAACTGTCATATCCCACGTCTCGCGATGCGTAGCATGGCCCATCAATATTAGTAATAAGTTTTGTTATTATTATATTATTATTAGTAGTAGGTATAGACAGGCTGGCCTACACATGTAAAACATCTAAATCAGCTAAAAGTGTCAAGATAAAACCCTGTTTCTATTGGAAGTAGATAACATCATAATTTTGATACATATTGCGATGACATTGAGCAGCTAGAAATCCGGAGTGAGAAGCCACATCAGATCCTTATAGTGACAGCTAGTGATGTATCCTATTGACTTGAGCCTATCCTTTCCATTGATTTTTTTGTGTATCCTACAATACAAATGTTCGCAATTGTCATATCTTGCCAATTGTACATCTTTACGGGTGGACACATTATCGCCTGTTAAGTTCATATGGTTGTAGTAGATGTGGTTCCTCTCTACTTCGCCATGCCTCCCTGCTGACACGTACACCATCTTCGAGCAATTGGTACTCAAGAATAAGGCATGGTCGTCCAATTTAGTCACTTCTACCCAGCTATAATCGTAATGTGTATTTTTTATTAGCTCAAACACCTTGAAGAAAAGCCTATTCTGCACTGTCGTCCACTGGGCTCGTTTCGCCATCAACATCCTGTCGCCATGCTTGAAAATGTAGCTGATGTGGTCAGATCCCACACACTTGGGTAGTTGGTTCATGTCCAATACGTAGGTGATGCTGATCACCAGATCACTTTTCTTGGTCATGCTAATGGTGTATATGTATAGACTGCCGCGGAGTAGTCCACAGAGCTTCCCATCGTAGAAAGCGATGTCGTCGTAAGGGTTACCCTTTCTTGATCTCCACCAATTATGGTTCCGGCATCCAACTTTGCACACCGCGAGCCCATCCGGGGTCCTGGCGGCAAGCATGCAACGATTCAACGTGGGGCAATCCGAACATATATACTGACTTTAGGA